>NC_029773.3:86493254-86556028 GCF_000817695.3 Arachis duranensis | reverse complement strand
GTTAATAATACTATTATTAATAATTATTTTTTGCATTGATTTTTAAATCAATTATTAAATAATTATTTTTGTTAAGATAATTGTTTATAAATTATTTCAAATTATATTTTGTTAAGATATAATTATTTAGATTATTACTCATGGCACGGGTATAATTTCATTTTATACCAATTAATCAATTATAATTATATGACACGGATGTAATTTCTATTTTATCCACCGATTATTGGCAAATAAATTTTATTCCAATTATAAATAAAATCTGTTTTTATTGGCAAATAAATTGTCTTTAGGTCAACGATTTAATAGATGTGTAGGTTCATTTTTTGTCAAATATAATGAAAATACAAATAAAAAAATAAAGGATAAAAATAAACTTAATAATATCTGACACTACTTTATTTTATTAAATTATTTAAAAATAGCACATCAACAAAAAATAATCGTAATATATAAATTGAGGCAATAATTTAAAATTCTATAATTATAATTTAATCAAATACTAATAATAAAATCAAATTACCTAAACAATATTGAACCTATTCTAGTCCTTAGTCACGTATAGTATAGAATCATTCTTGTAACAACAACCAATTAATATTTTTAATGCAGATATTAGTTATTTAAAATGTTGTTTATATAATTCTTTTTATAATATATAGGTGTCTAATTTTGATGTTCTTTAATTTATATTATATTCTTCTAAAATTGTTTTGACATTTAACTTGTAACTTGTGCTTTATACATGATCTTCCCATTTGTAAATCTATTTTAAAATTTCTCTCTTAATATAGACCTTTAATTTATATTTATCGGTCAATAATCTTAATGGTATATGTTTATTGGAATACTTTTGTTTCAATTTTTTTAATGGAATATCTTATATGTGACCCAAGAAATCAGGGAGGCAAGGTGGGAAGAAATCTTAAAAAAGGACCGTGTTCCAAAATATATATATAAAAAATGATGATCCTCGGGAAAATGACAAAATGAAATGAAGTCTAAAAAAAGACTATGTTCTAAAATAATGACTTTCATAAAAAGGACAAAATGAAATGAAATCTTAAAAAAAGACCGTGCTCCAAAATATATATATATAAAATGATGACCTTCTTGAAAAGGACAAAATGAAATGAAATCTAAAAAAAAGACCATGTTTCTATATAAAAAAGGATGACCACCTTTCACAAAATGAAATGAAAGTCTAAAAATAGACCAAGTTCAAAAATATATATAAAAAATGATGACCTTCTTGGAAAGAACAAAATGAAATGAAATCTTAAAAAGAAAAAAGACCCTATTTTAAAGTATATATACAAAAAAAATAACCTTCTTTAATTCACATAATGAAATGAAGTCTAAAAAAAACGTGTTCGAAAATATATATAAAAAATAATAACCTTCGTGCAAAGGACAAAATAAAAAAATACATTTTCCCAAAATAAATATAAACAATTAAGCGTAACGTTTTTTAGAAAATTAACCAATAAATTAGTAAGTTTTGAATTTTTATTTAGAATAAAAATATAAATTGGTTTTTAAAAATTTTATATCGAATACTTTTGATTCCTAACAAAATTTTATATCTTCCTTACTTTTTAAGTGGGTTGTTGAAGAAGAAAAAGAAATGCTACTTTCATTTAAAAACATTACTGCAATTTTCTGTCCAGCAAACTTGCCGGCAAATGGGTTGTTAAAGATGAGTAAAACATTTTAAACGGCCCGACCGGACCACTTAATTGTGAACACTTTCTTATTTATTCTCTTTATCTTATCACAATTGTAAAGATAGAGGAAAAAAAAAAGTAACATATTCAAATCTGTTTATCTATCTTCCTATGGTTAGTTGTACATTGAACATTACCTTAAATTTCTGTGTTTGCATTTGATTCTGGAGAATATCCTAACATTTTTAGGATTCTTAGTAAAAAGTAACATCATTCTCATATTTGATATGTTAAATGTGAAGTATTTATCAAAAACCTGTATTTTTGGCGGTGTAAGATTTTCACATCATTTTTGGTCTGTTTATTTTATAATTGAAATTCAAAAGAAGTTTATTGTACAAATTTATGTATACAGTACTCCCTTTGATTTCTTTTGAGCTGTATAAAGATAAACTGTTTGAGATCAGTATCTACATCTTCCCATGTCCTTTCCCAGTATAATTCCATCAGAAAATAGCTTCTGAAAAGAAAATCATTTCCGAGACATCTTGTTACCCTCTTCTTCATGCAAAAATTCAACAAGTTGTGTTGAGCTAACTCTCCTGACCACCTTTTCTGACAACGAGACAAAGCCCGGCATATGAAATTCTGCAGTGAACTTTGCTTGTTGACTAGCCAATTCAAAGTCCAATTAGAGAAAAGAAGGGACACAAGTGCATAAAGCTCAAGTAAAATAGCCCCAATAAATAAACAATATGTTATAGAAATGTCAACCCCTGAGTACTCATGCTCATGAACATTAAGGAAGACAACACATGAAGCTAGAGCAGACACTGTGGATAGAACACTAATGAATCGGAAAATGAGACCCGGTAGAGTGTAAATTGTAGTTGCTTTTGTGTAAAGCAAGTCATACAGAAAACCCAACTGAACCTCAACCAATTTAAAAGCATAATTACTCTGTTTCTCCTCATCCTCCTCGTCCTCCACATGTTCCTTTTTCACCATCAATTTGTAGAAAATCGTGTTGTGGCAAAGCCTCCTCCTTATCGTCAACGTAGCCTGTGTCTTGAAGATCAGACCTCTTTTCAAGATTCAATTGCCAATGCAGAGAAACTACACCCTCTAATGATTTTGTCCGAGTCTTCCGACTCAGCTCCAACAAATCTTACCAGCCTTCTATGTCGTATGAAGAGGATCAGGGCGTTGGATTTGAGCTCTTGCGCAATAAAAGGGCTTCCATTGAAAGAAGCTGAATTGCTACATCTAAGGTACCTTAACCTGTCTTTCAATTATGAGCTAAAGAAGTTGCCTTCTGCAATAACTAATTTGCTTAATTGGCAAACTTTTAATCTTAATGGATGTGATACCATTCAGAAACTGCTAAAAAGTGTAGGAAAATTAATTTGCTTAATTTTGCAGTGATGTGAAAGAACCTGTATTATTATGAGATGCCATTGGACGATGTTCAGAATATGGGATAAAAAAAATCATGATCTAGATGAACTATTTTCTTTTAATGCAAAATGCATAACTAACTAAACATTGGTTGCTCAAAGACAGAATATAAGAACAGGTTAACTAGAAAACAGAACATCAGAGTTTGTTACATCACTTAGAAGTAAGAACCGAGAAATTTACTTCTTACGCATCCCCATCCATCATTTTGGCTTTCAACGGTGACTCCCTTCCGCCCAATATCAAATTGTTCATTTAAACCAAGGTCCGCCATGAGAAGACAAACATGAGTGAGAAACTCTCCTCCTCTTCGAAGTTGCTGAGCGTGCGCCGTCCAGTCACATTGACTTGCAGCATAAGCAAGCATCTCTATCCACACCTCACAAATCATCTCCCAGGAACATCCAAGATCTTCTATCTGTGAAGCAAGTCGACATCCTTCGTGTAACAAAGACTTGCCCCTCTTTTCCTTACTAAGTTGTTCAAGCGGCTGGTGACTCTGTGTGTGCATCTGAATCAGCACTCTTGAAGCGGTTGCAGCATCTTTCACGGATGGATGCTTCCGCTGCAATATCCTTATGGCTTCCCGGAAGGTATTTCGAACATGTGTAATCCTATCAATCCATTTAGGCAGCATCACTGGACGCATGAGTAGAAGATACAACATATAATTGGATATCTTTTTACTGGCTTCGGCTTCGCGCTTGTGGTCCTTGTACTTGTCTGGCATAGAATGATAGCATATGTTAGTTGCAATATGCCAAATAAGTACACTGTGGTCAAATTCAACCTCAACGCTCCAGCCAATCTCTTTGCATTTGTTCTTAAGCAAAGCATTGTAACCTTTATAAGAAAGCAATTCCTTGAGAAAGTTGTAATCAAATCCCTCTCTGTCGTATTCCTTTTGCTTTTCTACGAGATTTTGAAAGATCAACTGTTTAAGATCAGCATCTGCGTCTTCCCATGCCCTTTGCCGGTACAATTCCAGCACAAAATAGCTTCTGAAAAGAAAATCACTTCCAATGCAACTTATCACCCTCTTCTTCATGCAAAAGTTCAACAAGTTGTGTTGAGCTAACTTCCCTGACCACCTTTTCTGAAAATGATACAAAACCCAGCTTATGAAATTCTGCAGTGAACTCTGTTTCTTGATTAGCCAACGCAATGTCCAGTCAGAGAAAACAAGCGACACAAGTGCATAAAGCTCAAGTGAAATGGCACCGATAAATAGACAATATGTTATATAGATGTCAACCCTTGAGTAGTTGTGAGAGTCAACGAGGACAACGCATGAAGCTAGTGCAGACACTATGGAGAGAACACTAATGAGTCGAAGAATGAGTCCAGGCAGAGAATAAATTGAAGTCGCTTTTGTATAAAGCAAGTCATACAAAAATCCCAATTGAACTTCAACCAATTTAAAAGCATAATTACTGTGTTGTTGGCCGTCCTTTTCTTCCTTTCCCATCACCGATCTGAAAGCTCGTTGACCCTCTGAGTATGTAAGGCTTAGATTCGCGTATAGACGCTTGAGAACAGGAAGCAAGTAGTATCCTTTGTCAACATACTCAATCTCAAGATCGCCATAAGAAATGTTCAGTTTGGGGGCTTGAATGGCCGGAGCGGAAAGCAGAGAATCTTCAAGTTGGTCCGGGCTAGCTGACCTCAGAACCCAAGTGCGCTCTGCATACTTTATGATCCCGGAAACAAACACCGGTATGGCTATAAAAGTCAAAGCGCTGCTGCTCCAAGATCTTAAGTAGATGTAAAAGGCGACGGAAACTTGGACAAGTAGACCGAGCAAATGCCTTAGCCATAAGGTGTTGTCTTCTAAGGCATAAGCAGTGATTGTGTCAGGGCCGCCGAGATGCAAGAGGAGGAAAGGAGCCCAAAGGGCCTGCAACGCGTGATTCCTATCTTGTTTGCCTGCGTCTCCCTGGTCGTTGGCAAGCGTGCCCAGCGAGACTGTGGCTAACCAATCTGCTGAAAGATATGTTACCCAAACGACGAAGCTGATGAAGCCGCCACTGGCATGCTTCCTCCAAGAGCCACATATGATGAGGATAACTTGCCATGTCAGGCTTATCAAAACCAGTGTCCGGAGCTCCCATTCGTTCCACACATGTCGCACGTGTGCTGGGAAGATCTCCATGTTACTCTTCTTAATTAAATTACACTTTAAGTGAGAACATGAACCTCTCCAAGCTCATCTGTGACGGTCTTTATGGTGCAGCACTGCTGAAAAGACTCATTTGGTTTGGTAAAGCTTATCAAACCTGGCTTTTAAAACGGTGGCTTTCTAAAAACTACATGCTAAATCAAACTAAAAATAGGTAAGTACAAGGGTCATCCTAAAACACTTAAACACTCTTTGCTAATTCATCAAATTTTAATTCTTCATTTATTATATTTTATATGAATCATTTGAATTTAAAACTTATTAATCAAGTTAACTATTCTTTTATAAATTTTAGATTTTTTTTATTTCAGATATTAGATATTGGGCTGAAGTCTAAAACAAAAAAAATATGAATATTAAAAGCATAGTGCCTGTCTAAAAAAATAAAGCAGTGATAAACCTCAATTTTGTAGTTTGTCTTGAGCTTATTTTGGAGAATTTTATCACCTTTTTTTCACATTTATTTAATGAAATAGCATGATTTTGTAATTCTTCCTTAAATTGTGCTTAAGTGTAAAAACATGCTTTTTAGGCCCTTAAATTTGTGATTTTAATTCACTTTAATTCCATTCGATGCCTTGATGTATTTGTTGAGTGATTTCAGGTTCATTAGTCAAGTATTGGATGGAAGAAATGGAGAGAGAAGCATGCAAAAGGGAGAATTCATGAAGAAATGAGCTTTTGGAGAATTGAGGGCCACGCGCACGCGTCATGCACGTGTACGCGTGCATTAGAGATTCTTCAAGCTACGCGTACGCGTCACCCACGCGTACGCGTGAGTAGGGGTTTTTGCCATCGACGCGCACGCGTGACATTCGGCACGTGACCCACTTAAAGTGAAATCACTGGGGCGATTTCTGAGCTGCCCAGGCCCAAATCCAACTTGTTTCTGAGGGTATTTGATGCAGAATTGAAGATTGAGCAAAGGGGAAGCACTTAGTTAGTCATGATGAGCCTTTAGTTAGTTTCTAGAGAGAGAAGCTCCCTCTTCTCTCTAGAATTAGGTTAGGATTAGGGTAATTTCTCTTAGATCTAGATTCAATTTCTTGATTTCATCTTATTTCCTCTACAATTTCTTGTTCCTACACCTTCATTCTCTTAGTTGTGATGTTAATTTTACTTTTATGCCTCTTTTATGTTTATGAACTCTTGTTGGATTTGGATTTGGATTTGGTTTCCTTTAATGCAATTGAGGTTTCTTTTATGCTCTTATGGTTAATTGTTCTGTTTATTGTTGATTTCTTGCTTGTGATAGTCATGGATCTTGTTAATTCTTACATTTGATGATGTTTACTTTTATTGCATTCTAAATATTTGATAAAATATTTTCACTAGCTTTTGAGTAGTTTTCTTGACTCTTGGTCTAGGCTAAGGGAATTGAGTGACCTTGAGTCATTGGGTTTCATTGAATTGGTGATTTGAGAATCCTAGGTGATCAATTTGATACCCATTGACACTAACCCACTACTAATCTAATTAATAGATAGGTTGGGACTTATGGGTTGATGTGATCAAACCTATTTGACGTGCTTCAAGTTTAGGAGTAGATATTACGTACTTAAGGCTTTTATAAATAGACTTAATGGGTTGGTACCTCATAATTATCAACAATTAGTTTGTTGACAAGGATGATGATCTCAATTTCCCATGTCTTAGTCAAAAGTTCTTTTTCCATTTCTTTATTAATTCTTTTCATTCACTTTTCTTGTCATTTATTTCCTTCCCTTTTTATAAACCAAACCCCCTTGTTCCTTCATAGCCAATAATTGAACACTTCATTGCAATTTCTTGTGAGACGACTCGGAGTCTAAATACTTCGGTTAATTTTCATTGGGGTTTGTACTTGTGACAAAACCAATAATTTTTATTGGGAGGATTGTTTGTTGGTTTAGAACTGTACTTGCAACGAGGATTCATTTATTTGAAGAAATTCTAGACCGACGACAATTCTCTTCATCAAGCAGCTGGGCTTTGAAATTAAAGTAAATAATGAATAAAAAATGAGTTGAAAATCTATTTACTAAATTCAGAAGAATCACATTCATGTAATTGTCAGAATCTCATCTCACTAAGAAGCTTTATTAAACTTATTTGAAGAATCTTGCTACCAAAGTTGTCTGATCTTGAAGATGGGATGCCATCTTCGATGAAGGAGACCGAGGTAAAAATGAACCAAAGAAGTTAAGGAGCAGTGCCATGTTGTTTCAGATAGGAAGGGAGAAGAAACGACGGCAAGGCTTGATGGTTAGGTACACGAACTCCTCATTGTAAAATCTATACCCAACTTGCAACTTCATACTCTCTTTGTATTGTAGTCATAAGGGCCAAAGGGACCAAAAGAAATCGGATCAACCTTCTTGGTATCAAGGTCCAATAAAGAATAATGACTTAAAACTTGCGAACGACTAGAAAGAGGAGGCGGTGGCAGCAGGAAAAACTATGATTATGGACGTAGAAAAGTTGGTTTTTTAGAACGAACACTATTTCCTTGTCACTATCACTATTAGAACTAGTTTAAACCTATTTCATATTCGTCTTTTGACTCTTTCGAAAACCAAACACTTTCTGGTACATAAGATGCAACCCTCGAACCACTGATATCGGTTCTTCGATTGTGCCTTGATCTCGTCCCAGAATCCAATTCACATGAACAAGAAGATAAAGAAGTACTGTCAATGTCTACAAACTCAATATAATGCTCCATTACTTGTTGGCTTTTTGTGCTACAATCTTTCCATGACAATCAATCATAGCACGAATATGCTCGTCATCATTTAGTCAAAAATAGAAACCAATACCTAACTTTTCTTATGTGCCTCATTCATGAATCATGATTAACCCATATTCACTAGAATAAAACTTTTAAGCTAAATCAATGATTGCAACCTCCAAGTATGCATTATAATCGGATAATTGCATTTCATCGTTATATCTAATTGTTACATACAGACAGACAATAACAACAATAACAACAATTACTTACGTTTAATAGTCATTTTGTGAGAAATGTGAGAATGAGAGGTGGTGACATTTGTTGCAAATGGCTTATCATACTTGCAGGCAACATTCTGTTTTCATTTACGCAAGTACTGCATGCAAAAATCGAATAACTAAACTGACACATTTTCGCAGTCCAGGAAGTCGAACATGTCACTTCATTTTTGCAATCGATGTTTGCAAAAAAATGTTGTATCATTTTTCACTGGCAAGGTTGGTGAACATGCTTTCCATTTTCACAATTTGAAGCAGCGAAAACATTAAAATATTTTTGTCTCATTTTTGTTGTCAGCATTAAGAAATGTTAAAATTTTTGTTTTCATAGTTTCAACCTACAAAAATGCCACTAAATATGTAATTTGGTAAATGCCCACGCTGCTTTGTCAAGGGTCAACAAGCCACCGGAGAAATTTTTGCCATAAATGGCTAACAATGGAGGCATACAAGGAAACCTACAATCATCATATCAACCCAATTCTCATCCAACGGTTGTGGAAGAAAGCTGATGAATATAACAGACTTCATGCACCTAAAATTAAGAGAAAACTAGGAAAGTTCCAAATGAAGAGAAGAATAATAGATGCAGATGAAAAAGGTGGAGGATCTAAAAAATCCAAAGCTGCCCCTAGCGTTGATGCCATATGTGGAGACAACATACATAAGAAAAGCAACTTAGGTCATTCACATGTAGCTTTTGTGATGATAAAGGACACACAAGGTGAGGTTGCAAGCATAAAAGGGTGGCTAATACTGCTAGAGGTGTTCAAGATCCGGCCCGAACCGAAATCCGACCCAGATTCGAGGCATATTTTGCCGAGTTTGGGCTTGCAATTGCTACCCTATGTTATTTTCGAGTAGGGTTCGGGTCACCGGCTCGACCGGAATTTATTCTTTTACAATAAAAATATATATTTTAGAGTAAAATTAGTTTTGTCATATTATACTTTTATACTTCAATCAATATTTTTTATGTCATACACTACTATTTTTATTTTAAAATAATTTATTTTGATATAAATATGATATAACATTTGTTAAATTTAATTTTTGAAAATAAATTTTTGTTAGTTTAACATGTAAAATTTACAAATTTGTATATACTAATTTTACATAAGATCTATCCGGTTTAACCTGATTTGTTTCAGGTCACTTTTGGATCGGGTCAAAATAGACCCGGTGGCCTTTTAGGGTCAGGTCCAGGTTTAATTAAGCATGGCCCAGCCTGGCCCATGAACATCCCTAGTTGTTGCAGCTACTGCTGCTAAGACCAAGCAAGGCAATGAAGGTGCCCCTGATAATGCTCCACCTGATAATGCTGACTAATAATGCTCCACCTATTAATAATGCTGATAATGTTTCACCTATTAATAATGCTGATAATGTTGATAATGCTCCACCTATTGCTGCATCATCTCCTAAGGTCCAACATGTGGAGATTGATCTATCACAGTCTACTAGCTCTAAGCCAGATGATTTATAGCAGATGAGTAAATATTTGGGTTGATGATATTATTGTAAGTGCTCATTCACTTATAAAGACCTTTATTGTCTTGTAGGTTACTATACCATCAAGGTCTCGAAAGTTACCTCCAAGAAGAAGATCTTTTTCACTACCAACCTCTGTCCCATTGAATTCAATGCAGAGTGCTAGTTCAGGAATAACAATTAGGCTTGCCAACTTCATGAAATTTGTCCCTATTCCAAGATTCAAGGTTCTAAGAAATAAGAATTAAAGACGTTGGATCAATGTATATAGGATTTTTTTTGTGAAAAAAAAATTAGGCACTGTTTGATTTAAGATGTGCAATCTAAAAAATTGTTATTTTGGTATAGCCATATAAATGTGTGAAAACAATAGAGCATTGCTCTCTTTTTACATTATGTTTGGTAATTTGAACCTTCATAATTATATAAATATGACTCCTTACGGTTATTTATTGTTTTCAACTTTACACTAATTGCTTGAATCCTGAAAATTCATGAATCTGACACTATTACAGGACATACACTTTGCATACATTTCATATACTCTTGTACAGAATATTGTAATAACTTTATATTTTTTCATTCACAAATATCATTTATTACATATATAATCACGTAGTACATTCAAATTTCACATAACATTACTATAAAGAACACTATAATTACAAGCAGAACCAACACTAATAAATGAAGAATCATTTTTTGACTCTTAACATCATCTTCCAACTTTTCTATTCTCTAGGCAAAGTTCAGCGTCAGTTCATCAGTTTGACTAACAAGCTATGGTTTTTCAACTGCTTTATCTTGTCTAGTATCTATCCACACAAATAACTCACACCACCTCTTTTCATTGGTCTGAAACAAACAAAAAAATTATAAATGCTGCAGAAATAGAAAAGAACTAACACTCTAACACAACACTAACAGATTAACTCACATTATAGTTGGGACAACTAAAAAATAATTTGTTTGGATTCGAATCCGTCCCAGACCATCACCAAAACTATACGACAGCTACAACCACACCATTCTGGCACCTACGATGTCCTCCCATGGTTAGCTGTCCTTGACCAATATCCATTAAAAGGGGACTGAATCGAACTGCTCGCAACACTGCTCCCACCTCCCATCATAGTTTCTGAACCTCAACTAACTGTAGATGATTATACCTGATGCATAGCATCATTAGCTTAATTTCCTTAGTTATTTTTCTTAGTTAATTCTTGTGAGAAATGAATAATTCTTTATTTATATTGCTTGATATTGAAGAATTTATAAATCTATTAGGAACACTACTTTGAGTACTTTGGCCTTATGTTTTGCCGGGAAGTGAGATACTAATTCAGCACAAAGAGAACAAGCAAGGAAAGTGTGGCATAGCATGTGAAGCAAGTTGTAAAGTCCCTAAAATACCTTTATTTCTCTTTCTTCCAAACCAAAACCCTAACCCTAATTATGACACAACACATTCCCTCACATACACTCACCAAAACCCTAGCCGTCCTTACCCCTTACCCAACAGCAGAACAAAAGAACAGAAAGGGAAAAGAGGAATAGGGGAGAAATGGAGAGGGAAGAGAAGAGGAAGGAAGGGAGGTGGCACCGGTGGGCATCACTGCCACCGTCGCCGCCGTCGTGTCGTCGCGAGGAAGGCCAGAACCGAGGGAGAGAGAGCCGCGTGAGGAGAAGGA
This sequence comes from Arachis duranensis, assembly GCF_000817695.3. NCBI lineage: Eukaryota > Viridiplantae > Streptophyta > Magnoliopsida > Fabales > Fabaceae > Arachis > Arachis duranensis. The sequence continues at coordinate 86,544,551 of NC_029773.3, read as the reverse complement.
GGCGTCACCGTCCCGTGGAGCCTGCGTCAACGTCATCACCGTCGAGGTCTTCATCGTCGCCATCCATGGAGGTTTGTGAATAGAGGGAAGACGCACCGTTCTACCCAAAGCCGTCGCGGGAAGGGTCGTCGCCGGCAAGCCCAGCCACCATCGCCGCCATTCGTGCCTCCGTTTCACGCCGCCAGATCTGTCGCCATTGCCGGGAGAGAAACAGAACGCACGTGGAGAGAGAAGGGATCGCAGGGAGGTTATGCCGCCGTTGGAACTCCGCTGCTGCTACTGCCATGGCTGTCGTGCCTCTGCCACCAAGAAATGCCTAGCCGCTGCCGTCGAAGCCAGCCTCGCCGTCATTGTCGTAGTTGCAGATTTGGAGCTTCGAAGAGAGAGGAGTTCCCGGAGAGAGAGAAACGCCAAGGAGGAGGGACCGTCTGCTGCTGCGTTGTTCCTGTCACTGTTCGGATGTACCTGAACCAAGCCATTGTCCTTGCCGCCGGAGTTGTTGGTGCTGCTGGAGCTGAACCATTCCTGTCATTATCCCAGTCCAGCCTTTTTTCTTGATTCTGCTCTAGCTTTCATGCCCTATTATGTTACCATTTAATCTGTCTTGTCCTTGTTTTAGTTCGATTTTAGTTTTGCCTGTTTTAGATTCCCAGCACTATCGCCAGCTCCATCTTGTCGCTACTCCGATCCAAATTTTGCGCTCATTCATTTTATTCTACTTCAATCCTTCTCACCTTGAATTTGGCACTCCGGATTTGGTATTTTCGATCCCTTGGGACCACATTGTGAGTAGGCTTTACATTTATAATTGTTTGGCTTTACGTCTATAATTATTTTGATACATGGTGCTTTGAACTTAGTTATACTTACATAGATTAGTATCAAAAGATTTTAAATTGGTTTTACTAATTGATTTATTAGAACTAAATACTTATCTTTGTTAAGCTCCTTTTAATATGCACATGAGACTATACATTTTTATGAGACTATATGTATGTTTGAAGAAGTTTTATATTATTTTAAGGCATTTGATTTTATTGTACTCACTTATTTTGAAATTGTGAAATATGTTTGAAACGCCTTAAGATTGAGAAAATATGATTGAATATGATTTGGATGAGAAAGTATTATCTGATTTGATTTGATTCATTACCTTATATATTTGAAAGATCAAAGATTTTTTGTATTTGAAATTATATGTTTTGAATTGGTTTGGGAGGCTCATATTAGAAAACCGTAATTAACGGCGGTTATGACATTAACCTAGATGTATCTGACTCAGACCTCAGCTAGCAGGGGCATTGCTAGCCTAATGTGTAGGCCACACGTTGGATCTGTTATTTCGTATGGACACACTAGAGGAAAGGGCTACCCATAGAGGTGGAGCCGCCCAAGTGTGGACTTTTGATTTGAGTTCTATATGAGAACTCCCTTATTGATTCACTTATTATTATTATCAAATATCATTTTCTAATTAAAAATTACTTTGATGATAATGTTTGTATAGTCTCATGTCGATTATAGATGTATTGCCTAGTCACTGAGTTGTAAAACTCACCCCATTTTTCTAAATTATTTTTCAGGAACAAATATTTGACTATGTCAGACTTTCTATTCAAGAGTAACGGTTTGCAGTGAGTACCTATTCTTTGTCAAATTCCTAGAAGTATATACTCCATATGTCATAGGCAGGATCCAACCATTCTTAGTTATTTTAAAATTTTTTGTCAAAAATATATAACTATTTATTTTAAAACTAGTAAAATATTTGTAACTTGCTTATTCAACTTATATTTGAGTATATTAGGCTTGCTACAGGATTTTTCTAAGCTCCGGTCATGACTCATTTTGGGTCGTGACACAAGTGGGGAGCAAGTGTGTGTGGCGTGTAAAACAAGTGGGGAGCAAGTGTGCGTGGCGTGGCACGCAAAGAAAGTGTGGTTGGCGTGTCCAAAACCACACACCTTCGAACCTTTTTATCCACCAACCTTGGCGTGTCATGAGCGTGCTTGGGAAGTAGCGCACTGGGCCAACTTCCTAGAGAACAAATTTTCTTCATCATTGGCATGTAATTTGTGTGTGGTTGGCATGCCTATAACCATACGCCCTCAAGCCACAATCCTCTTCATCATTAGCATGCAACTGGCGTGTGGCTAGCATGCCCAGAACCACACGCCCTCAAGTCCACAATCCTCCTCAATCTTGGTGTGTCACTGGCGTATGGCTGGCGTAGCCAGAACCACAAGCCTTCGAGCCTCAATCTACCTCAATGTGGCATGGGAAGTGGCACGCTAGGCCAACTTCCCAGAAGGCAACCTGCTTCATTATAGCGTGCACTATGGCTTGTGTAACAACATGACTACAACCACACGCCTTGGTGCCATAATCTTCTCTAATTGGGCGTGGCTATGGAAGTAGCACACTGGGCCATCAGTACAGAGGACATTCAATTCTTCTTCACCATGGGCGTGCCACCAAAGTGGTATTTGCATGGCACGCCACTCAACATCATTCCAATTGCAAACAAGAGTGTGATTAGTGAGCTAGAAATGTAATTTTGATATAATTTGATTTACATTTGAGTTTGAATTTGAGTTTTTTAGTAGTATATAAACTCCTAGGAAACACTTGTAATGGGGACTTCTTTTCACTTCTTCCATTTGTCTTTTTCATTCTTTTTCTGTAATCTATGAGTAGTTAACTTCGCTTTCATTCGGGAAATGACTTTTATTGTTTTCAATGGATCAAATGTGATTTACTCTTCATCTTCAATTCATATTTCAATTGCTTCTTTAGAAAGAACCTTCGTTCTTCATTTCAAATATTCAAATAACTTGGAAAAGAACTTGAATCTAACTTGAATCCTGTGAAAACTTGGAAAAGGGATCATAGGAGCTTAGCTTGAAGATCTTTTTTTCCCAATTCTTATGAATTTTAGATTTGGATTTGATATGTGACATTTAATCAACCAAAATCTAGATTCATGAAATTGTGTCGTTCTAAATCAAAGAATATGCTTCATCTTTTCTCATGAGCAATTAGATCAAGGCATTGGCAATTGATCAAGTTAAGAGAGATTGAATTACCAAGGAATTAGAATTCAATCACTTATGATTTGTTAAGGAATTTGCTTCATGCATTTCTTAATCTAACTAACTTTTCAATCAACGCACGAATATATAACTGCCTTTTTCGAAAGGATTTCGTTTCTACTTTCAAATTTTCTCAATGTTTTCGATCTACGTTCTCTTCCATCTCTGTATTTCTCTTTGTTCGTTCTCTACGTTTTTGATATCAAGCTCTAAAATCAGTTTTGAACAGTTATCTCGTTGTTAAAGATAATGAATAATTCAAGTTTAGATTGTCAATTGAAGCAGAACGAAATTGATTATTATTTTGAATCCAATCAAGTGGCTGAGGTGTGATTTGATTCTACTTAATGTTTTCGTTAGTAGTTTATGATTCTGTAGGTGAATAATGTTATTTTTGTTTGTGAAAATTATTGTTCATCATTGATTGTTTGAATTGAATGTAATGTAAAAGTTCTGTATTAAAGAAAATATTTTTCTGTATTTGTAGCAAATTTCGGTGTAACACGAAGATATTTGAGTGTATTGTTTAAAAATTTCGATGTATGTGTGCTGATAAGTTCTACATAATTCAAAACTCTTATTTTCCGTGCTCCTCATCTTCTACTGCTTTTTCTTCTTCTTTTCATCATCATCATTTTTTTTCTTATTCATATTTTTTTCTTATTTTATCTTCTCAAGTTTCTTCTTGTTTACTCTCTTAACAAGAATAAAAACAAAAAAATCAAACAAAGAAGAAGAAGAAACGTATAATGGTACAAAATTATTTGAAAGAGGATGAACTTACATTCATTCAACTAAAAGAAAGAAAGAAATAAGGAAAAAAAAGAAGAAAAAAATGCAGTATTAAAGGAAACATTTTTCTGTACTTGTAGCAAATTTAGGTGTAATACGAAGATATTTGAGTGTATCGTTTAAGAATTTTCTATGTATTTATGCTGATAAGTTCTGCATAATTCAAAACTCTTCTTCTTTCTTCCCCTTATCTTCTGCTGCTTCTTCTTCTTTTTTTTTATCATCATCACTATTTTCTTATTTTACCTTCTCAACTCTCAAGTTTCTTCTTGTTTTACTCTCTTAACAATAATAAAAACAAAAATATCAAATAAAGAAGAAGAAAAAATACATAATGCTACAAAATTACTTGGAAGATGATGAACTTATATTCATTCAACTAAAAGAAAGAAAGAAATAAGGAAAAAGAAGGAAAAAATACAGCATTAGAGGAAATATTTTTCCGTATTTGCAGTAAATTTGAGTATAACACAAAGATATTTGGGTGTAACACGAAGATATTTGAGTGTATTGTTTAAAAATTTTCGGTGTATGTGTGCTGATAAGTTCTGTATAATTCAAAACTCTTCCTCTTCCTGCTCCTCATCTTCTATTGCTTTTTCTTCATCTTCTTATTTCACTTTTCGCGACGATTTTCAGAGATTTTTGAGAGATTTTGATTCTAATTTAAATTTTGAGCGTTGCGGTTTTGATTGAGGGAAAAGAATCGTTTGCATTATTTAAGAGTTAGGAAAGCGCATGTTTACACGTAATTTAAAATGGATGTCGTTTTTGTTGGATTTGGATCAACTTGTATAAATTTATATACCAAAAAAATTTATATGTGCAATAGATCTCTATTATAAAATAATAAAGATTTAATGTCATTAATATATTTTTGTTTAATTATTCTCTTCAACTGAGGGACCCGCACTTTTATTGCTGCAAGTGCAATCCTGCAACTGTTGCCATGCCAATAATAACACGCTACATGTCAATCAAAGATTTTCAATACATAATGTCTATAGGTGTGGTCCATATGACCATATATACCATAGACTTTTCCAATAGAATATGCCGCTCCTTTTTTAAATGTTAGCTGCACAAAATTACCAAGGTGTCGGTTACCTATCCGCTTAAGGCAGTAACATTAACATTATGTCTACTGTGTGTCTGTGTATTTATTAAAAGGTAAAAATTCAAGTTTAAATATATAATTATGAAAGTCACAGTTAAAAATAATTTTTTAATAAATTATAACTTAAATAGTATCGTCTTCTCATACTCACTTGAGCGGGTACAAATTCGAATTTTCGTATCTTTAATAAAAAAAATATATTTATAATATTTTTATTCCTAATATGTTATTAAATGATCATTATCAATTATGTTCTAATTCTAGCCCGTCTCTTTACTCTTAACTCTTCTTGTACCACTGTCCTCTTCCTCCATCACCGATACCTTTACCGCCGCCACGCCCTCCTCTATCATCCTCTCCTTCTCTCACTCTTCCAGTAGAACATGCCACCGGAAACATGCACATCCTGCAAGGTCAAAGATTCCATCATCTCGACGCTTTCGTGTGCCATCTGATCCAAAAGACTCAGAGACTTAGCTAGGAGTTTCGGGTCTGTGTTGTGCTATGGCGAACAACGGGGATACAGTGATCATGGCGGGGGCAAAGCTTTTGGAGAACATGGTGGTGGTGGATAGGAGAACGTGGTCGATCCTGGATTTCATAGAGGATGCAGAGACACGACACTTAGATAATCCAGCTGTGAAGAAGTGGTTTCAAGGAATCAAAGATCTATGCTACGACATGTTGGATGTATCCGAAGAACTACAAATTCAGCGAGCAAAGAAAGTTCGGTTTCTAGGCCTCCGTCTTACACGCCGCAAGATGAAAAACATCATTCATGAATTTGATGCTTTAATTCAACAATTTGGCCAGTTGAGGCTTCGTCGAAGCTCAGAGTTACTCGTACCGACCACGAGTCTAGTACGTACTATTCCATCCCCAACTTTTGATAACGAAACTACTAGAACTTTAATTTCTAAATTAATCAACGTGGAAGATGATGAAGGAGATGGTATTCAATGCATATCCATTGTTGGAGTGGGAGGAATAGGAAAAACTACGTTGGCTAAATTTGTGTTCAACAAAGTGAGAACTCATTATCGTGTCGCGGTATGGATATCTGTCAATCAACAATTCAATGTGAAACGAATTGCTGCGGATATTATATGTTTTTTTGGTAATGAAGTGCTCATCGATGAAATGGAAGTATTAGAACTTGAAATTCGTCGAATCACTACCCAATTGAGATGCCTTTTTGTTCTGGACGACGTCTGGAGTGTGGATCGAAATGAATGGTTGCACCTAAAGAGATTGTTCAGTCACTGTGCCAAAGGAAGTAGAATATTGATAACCACACGGTCGAAGAAAGTGGCAGAAGCAGCAGAATCCGCACCAACCAACATCGTGTCTTTGAATCCTCTCTCAGATGAAGATTCTTTGTCACTTTTCAAACATTTTGTACAAGGTGGCCAAGACATTGGAAACGAGAATGAGGAGATGGAACTTATTGGGAATTCTGTTGGTGCCTATACAGTGGAATGGATGCCGATCTATTCTGTAATGCCTCCTGCTCTGAGACAATGCTTGTTGTATTGTTCCATCATCCCTAAGAATCACTCCATAGATGTGGACAAACTTATCAAACTCTGGATGGCGCAGGGTTATATTTCATCTGATGAAGACGACAAAATGGAAAAAGAAGGCAGGGAATATGTTCAACAATTGCGACATCATTCTGTATTCAGTGAGTTTAAACAGGATGACGATGGCAGCTTCAAGTGCAAATTGGACGGTGGAGTCAGTGACTTTGTCCAAACTCTTGCAGAGAGTGAATGCCACATAATGTTTCTTGAGGGTGGAGTAGAGATGGAAGTTCCCAAAGAAAAACGTGTTGAAACAGATCCCCGTCTTCGACGTCATTGTACCCTGAGTCTTGTAGATCAAACTTTACCGGAGTCAATTGCCAATGCAGAGAAACTACGTACTCTTATCATTTTGTCTGATTCTTCCTACATAGATCCATCCAATCTTTCCAGCCTACTTTTCCGTATGAAGAGGCTCAGAGCGTTAGATATGAGATCTTGTTCAATAAAAGAACTTCCACTGAAGGCAGCTGCATTGCTTCATCTAAGGTACCTTAATTTATCTTTCAATCATGAGTTGAAGAAGCTGCCTCAATCAATATGTAATTTGCTTAATTTGCAAACTTTGAATCTCAATGGATGTGATAGTCTTCGAAAACTACCAAAAAGTATAGGAAAATTAATCAAGTTGAGACATCTTGAGATTCTCTGGACAACAAGCCTTAGCTACCTACCAAAAGGGATTGCAAGCTTAACCTTGCTGAGAACCTTAAATCGATTCTTCGGGACCAGTGGCAGTGCTAGCAGCAAAGAATGCAGCCTTGGAGATTTGGAAAATCTAAACAATATCCAAGGGTGTATTACCATAGATGGATTGAGTGGTGAAAGTGAAATTTCTGAAGCTACAAGAGCAGGTCTAAAGAACAAGAAAGATTTGCTTGGCTTGGAATTGTGGTTTTCTAACGCAGGATCCAAGGACAAGGATCAAATCCTATTGGATAATTTAGAAGCACCTCCTCAACTGCAATTCCTTGGAGTATTTTACTACGGAGGAAGATCATTCCCCAACTGGATGATTGAATTGAATGAACTAAAACATCTAGTGCTTATTAACTGTAGTGAATGCAATGTTTTGCCCCCTCTTGGGAAACTGCCATGCCTTGAATCACTCGAGATCAAGAATATGCCCAATGTGAAGATGGTAGGTTTTGAATTTCTGGGAATAGGACTAAATCATGAGGATGCTGGCAATGAAGGTTCCTCGTCTATGATTGCATTTCCCAGATTGCAAAAGCTTCACTTCGTAAAGTTGGGTTACTGGGAAGAGTGGAATGGAATCAATGGTAATGGTGGAGATGATGAGAAGGTTATGCCTCTATTGTCTTCTTTGTCAGTTCTAAACTGTAAAGAGTTAAGAGCACTTCCTGACTACATAAAGAAGAAGGAAAATCTGAAACCTGTTATTAGAGGATGTCCTTTGTTACCAGGAAACACAGAGAAGCAAGAATAGATGAAGAATATGGATCTCAAGAAACAAAGCAGATTAATGTAAGCTATTCTTCAACTGTCCTATAGTAAACATTGTTAGAGTTAATATTTTTTGTTAGCTAGCTATATTTCTTTGTCAAATATCTGGACTCTGCATACCATGCAACTGTGATTTCATAGCTTCGGTTATGATTATTTTACAACTTAAGGATATGGGCGGCAGTTTAATGTGCACTAGTTAATGATATGCCATAAATTTCAGCATTCAGTTTATAATGTTCTTGAAGCAATCTTCTGTTCTCTGTGTTTCAGTCAACCGTAGATAGAATCAGCACTAATGTTGTAATATTATTGAAGTTGTTATTTTGGTATGTTTTTAGGAGTTTAAATTTTGATGCTGTGTTATCCAATTACATTTGTTCTTTTGGATAATCATTAATACGCGGTCAACTACTCAACGTCAAAACTAGTTATTTTTAGTGATATGGTTAATTTTCTTTAGTTTTCAGTTTGTTAGAAAACTGGTTCTTAATAGTTAATACGTGCTTTCATATCTATAGTTTGTGTCGTATTACTCGTATATGAGTTATTAATTTTGTATAATATTCTCTCCTACTAGTTTAAGAGATCATCTTTATTGCTGAATAATTTTTTTGTTTCCCTCTCACCTGTAGATGAAGGTCCATTTTAATGTTCCACTGGGCAGTCTCTGCCAAATATTGCTGAGCTGTGTGTGTTAAATATTTCTGCTCTATATCCAAAGGGTACTTAAGAAGTTGAAGATTGCATGTCTCTGGCAAACATTTGAGTTTAGATTTTATGGTGTAATAATAAGTTATGGCTCCTCAGAACGGCTAATTTTTTTTAGTTATGAAAGTTTAAAATGTGTTATGCTCAATTATAAAAAATTTGTGTGTTTTTTACGGATATGGAGATTAATTTTTTTTTTAGTTAAAATTCACAAATTGGAGGCTCAGTTTTGTTTTGTTAAAACAAAACTTAGGATCCAATCTAAGATAATAGAGAAATTTGAGCCTTAGATTTGTGTAGATTTGTGTAGACCGAAGATTTTTTTTAAGGAATAAATAAATCAATGGGTCAGTTTTGTTAAAAAAAATTATAAACCACAAATCTGACCGTCAGATTTATATTTATTTAAAAAAAATTTAAAATTTGTGTTATTCACATCAAAAAAAATTATCAAGTATGTACATGTTGAAAAATACCACTTAAATCACAATGCTAAAAACACCACCGCTCTACGATTATATATATATATATATGTTATTTATTTTTTTTAATATTATTTTATATTTTAATACATATTACATAGGTGGGCGATTCGATAGTTTATTTTTAAAATAGTTGTATATACATGTGTTTCCTTTTCTTGATGAATAGTGATTATTGGTTTGTCATTATGTATAGTTCTCGGATTGTGAATTTTTTTATGTTTAAAAAATCTCTTTTATGATGCTTAATATTTACTTCTAAAATTCAAAGTTAAAAAGGTGAATTTCCCTTTATTTTATTTTTATTTTTAAATAAATTAGACAAAATTTTATAAGCAACAAAAAATTCTCCTTATTTAAAATGGTGGGTAGAGTTTAAATGACTTCGCTTAGTAGAATAATAGTGGTAAGTTTTGTGTATATTATTTTTTTAAAGATATTCAGGATACTATATTTCAGTTTTTTATTTTATGGTCTTAGATTTTTTATTATGTTCTTGGAGTTTTGCAAAATTCAGTTTGGCAGCCATGATCAATCTTAATATACCATTAATGATTTTGCGATGGAATCAGAGTTAACGTGAATTATGAATACTAAATTAAGATGCTAAATTAAATAAATTAAAACTTTAATAAATAAATACTCACGTTTAATTTTAAGATCAATTTAAAAATTAAATCAAAATTATTTATAAAGATAGCAAAACGTGAATTAGCTTAATAAATTCTATATTTGTTATTATTATTATCAACAAAATGCACCACACTGTTTTCTTTGAATATAATTTAAAAACCAGTATATTAAAAAAGAAAGAGAAAGTACTTGGTGACAATAAATTTAGTGTACAATATGTATAATAGGGATAAAATTAAAATTATAATTAGTTAATAATTAATTTAATTAATTCTTAATAATTTTAAATTTTAAATTTTAAAAACATAAGGATTTGGTTATGCGGAAGTTACACACTCCTCCATTTTACACGTGAGAAGAACGTGCTTCTTCCTCTCTGGTAGTCTTTTTCACTCTCTCTTGACGCCGCGAAGATCACCACCATCCGCTACCCAGAACCCAATCCAACGCTGCCCAACCGTCCGAGAACGTCTGACGAAGACACCCCTTCACGCGTGTTGCGTATGTCGCACAGCCCAAGACTGCCATGGTCGCCGTCGCCTTCAACGACCACCCTACATAGGTATAGGTCCAAAATCAACGTAGGATAGCACAACAACAATTGTGCAATCAATTAGTTTAGTCCATGATGCTCCAGTTTTTGTACATGCAAACGTAGCCCACTTTAAAAATGCCCTGTCTTGCGCGGCCAACTTGGCTTTCTTGCTTGGATTTCTCTCCCCTTACGTGTTCAAGGTATATATATGACGAATTTAGATGCTGGATGTTCAATTCACTAAATATGTAGATGATTATTTTAATTCTTAATTGGATGGTTATTTTGTTTGATTCAGTTTAAATATATATGATTAACAAATATTGGATGGTCATTTCACTAGGTAGTCGGATGATTATTTTAATAATTACGTGGATGGTTGTTTGATGGCCGGGAGCTTCTAATGCCGGAGTGGTGGTATGATTGATGAGGATGGGGTAGCATACGGTTGGAGAAAGAGGGTGTTTGGGTAAATTCTTTTGGTAAATTAGAGTTGAAATGGTTAATTTTTTAAAATAACTGTTTGGATTTTTTTTCCTTGTATTGGACCAAATTCAAAATCTATTGTACATATTGTCAAGATTCCTCATTTCGGAGTTCAAAAAGAAATGCTAGGTCAATCAAAACAGCATGTACTGTGCGGAAAATAAAAACTGATGTATGCATTGATCCCCTAGTAAACAATAAAGCTTCATGACCATGACACAGCTGTTGTGAAAAAGATTTATAATATATCGTTGACTTATGAATATGAAGGTCGTTTCTGAGAAGATAAGAACATGTGTACATTCTATATTAACAACGAACTTCGAATTTAAAATCTTGATTGCAGTACGAACGGAACATTGACCAATAAAAACAATAGAAGTATGAAGGCTGCAAGTATGAAACAGCAAACCAACAGACAAATCACTATATGTAAATACTTGATCGGTGAAAGGTTCTCAACATAGTTATGTGCCCTTTTGGGTTTTTTTTTTTTAAAAAAAAAGAAAAACGTTTTATTAGGGTTTTTTCAAAAACGTTCTGCTAGAGTTTTTGCTTGGCAAAATTCTCTTATCACGGTTAATCTCACATTGGCTAATAAAATTCAAGTCGCATTGTACTCCATTAAGGAGTAATAGATACTCCAGGCGAAGAAAGGAATGTGAGGGAAGAGGAGGTTAGGAGAGAAGATGAGGAGAGAATTATTTTCTTTGATGAAACGGTGGTGGCAGAGAGTTTGCATACCTGTGCAAAATGTCTAGTTGGCAGAATCCTTGCTGACAGATCGTTCAGCCAAGGTACAATGGAAGGAGCATTGAGATCAATTTGGTCTCAACCTTATGGCTTTAAGGTGTTAGATTTGGGAAGAAATGTATTTCCAATTCTTTTTTGAGAAAGAAACTGAGTTGTTTAAAAACTACTTAATCAATCTACAAAGGTGGTCTGAAGATTTTGATGCTGAACATAATGAATTGTATCTGGTTCCGATATGGATGCAATTATGGGGGATTCCTGAACACTATAAAACTAAGGAGCTTGGGAGGAAAATAGGAGGTAATATGGGGGAAGTGATTGACGTGAACTTTTTCTCGATGAAAAGCAAAGAGAATCGTATTTTGAAAGTGAAGATTAGATTGGATGTCACAAAGCCTCTATGGAGATCATTGAGAATTGCTGGTCCTAACAAAAAGATCATTGAACTCTCTATCAAATATAAAAAGATTGGATGCTTCTGTAACTACTGTGGACGTTTTTTGGAGGACTCGGTGACAAGAAATGTTATGAAGGAAAGGTGGGGAAATTGGCTAAAGGCAGAGTAGATCTGATGGAAAATCTTGGAGCAAAAGGAAAACTGTAACCCCAATATGCCTAAAGTTGAAACAAGCCTGAGGGAGAAATCACACAAACCAACTCCAGTGAGTTTGCTCAAAGAATTTGCTAATCTGTCTGTGCAAGAGAGAAGTCGAGAAAAGGAGTTAGATGATTGTATATCAACTGGTCGAATAGGGGCGATGAAAAATGAAGAAGATAAAGGCAACTCGGAGGATGGGGATAGGCGGGTTTAAGGTGTTAGAGTTAGTGTTCAAAAGGATATAACCAGTAAAGAAGTCGTGCTTTATGAGGAGAAAGAGGGACAACAAGTGGATAAATGGCCAGAGATAGAAAAGGCTATCAAACATGGTTTTCACATTGGCAAACCATCCAGTGTGAAAACCAGAAACGCAAAACTATTAAAATTAAACATATGGCGAGGAAAATGGGAGAGGGAGGTAGCAGCAGATTGAGTGGAGAAAAAATAAAGCAAGACGAGGAAGGAAAAAGAGTAACAATGAAGAAGCTGTGCAATGATGAAGAAGGAATGCTGAATACGGGGGTGGGTGCCAACCCAAAAATGGCACTCCACGGACAATGAAGACAGTGATGTGGAACTGTCGGGGTTTTGGAAACCCCCTAACAGTTCAAAACATACAAGAGATCCAAAGATCTCATTCCCCTGAGGTTTTATTTTTGTGTGAAATTAAAAACAATTCCTCAATGGTAACTATGCATTGTAAGAAGTTTGGCTTTGAAAAGGTATATTCTGTGGAATAACAAGGGATAGCAGGAGGTTTGGCATTGGCTTGGAAAAGTATTGCTGATATTACAGTGATGAATAATGGAGAATACTTCATTCATTGGAGGTGGGAGGATTCAATAAGAAATTTGAAGTGGCATATAGTGGGAGTTCACCTTCATAATGAGGAAAATCAACGAAATCAGCAATATGAGGAACTGTTAAATCTAGTAGCACTGTTGGAAGGTGATTATGATAATGAGAGACTTTAATGCTATAACGGCATATCATGAAAGGGAAGGGGGCAGATCAAAATCAACCTCATCGATTGAAGGTTTCAATAATTTTCTCAACATGGGTGGTATGGTGGATTTGGGGTTTGAAGGGTGTAGATTCACGTGGAGTAATAGGCCATATGGAGGCAACCTTGTCCGAGAGCGGCTTGATTGGTGTTTGACTACATCAAATTGGTGCGAGGCCTACCCTAGATCTGCCGTGGTACACCTAAATGATCAAGGTTCAGATCATAGGCCTATTTTGTTGATCACAGAGGAGGAGCAGAGGAAGATCAAAAGACGATTTAGATTTCAGGAGAGATGGTGTGATGAAGAAGAAGTTGGACGGATAGTTAGAGAAGGATGGAAAGACGCGGTGCAAGGGTCTCCAATGTTTCAGTTATTCACCAAACTCAAGAGATGTCGTCATCACTTGGTTGAGTGGCAATGGAGCAAGGGCAGCAACTCGCTGCAACAAATTAATGATCTAAAACAGTGAATTGATGAAGAGAAAGGTAAAGGCAATCAGGCGGACAAGCATCAGATTCTGGTTTTAGAAGAGGAATTGGCAGAAGCATACTTAAAAGAAGAAAGGTTCTGGCGGGAAAAGGCAAGGGTTTAATGGCTCAATTATGGAGATCAAAATACAAAATTTTTTTCACTCAAAAGCACATATCAGAAACCGATATAATAGAATTCAGCAGCTGGAGGGTGAAGATGGAGAAATGCATTCATACCCAGAAGGTATTAGACAGATAGCTCAACATTATTTTGAGTTTCTTTTCAATTCGCAAGGTGTACATGATCCTACAACAGCTATTTCCACTATGAGAAGAAAAGTAACAGGGCAGAATAACTGGTTGCTTACAAGACCAGTAATTGAAATTGAAATAAAAAAAGCAGTATTCTCATTAAATCCATTTTCAGCTCCAGAGGAAGACGAATTTACAGCAAAATTTTTTCAATTTTTCTGGTGTGTTGTTAGAGAAGAGACAGTTTGAGCAGTGCAAAGTTTTTTTCTCAGGTGGAAGAATGCTCAAATCCTTTAATCATACTCATATATGTCTAATTCCAAAAATCCCAAATGCTACGACAATGACCTAGGTACGACCAATTAGCCTAAGTTTGGTCTTTTACAAAATTATTTCGAAGATATTGGTGAATCGTATGCAATTTCTTATGAATAAAGTGATTAGTGACAATCAAAGTGCCTTCATTAAAGGCAGACTTATTACAGATAATGTACTAATTGCCCATGAATATATGCATTTTTTGAAGAATAAAAGAAATGGGGATTGGAATATGGCACTTAAATTAGACATGAGTAAAGCTTATGACAAAGTGGAATGGAGTTTTTTGTGAAAGGTGATGGAACAACTGGGTTTTTATAACCGGTGGATTAATTGACTTAAAGAGTGTTGATGACTGTTTCCTATTTTGTTAGTGTGGATGGACAACCTAAAGGTTTGTTTAAACCTACAAAAGATCTTCGCCAAGGGGATCCTCTTTCTCATTATCTTTTTGTACTTTGCGCAAAGGGGCTAAGCCATCTGCTCTACAAAGGAGAACAAAATCATGAGTTGGTTGGTTTAAAAATCAACAGTAATTGCCATATTATAAGCCACTTACTTTTTGCTAATGATTCAATCATATTCACAAAGGAAAATTCTACTTCTTGTCAAAACGTACTAAATATTTTGCATTTATATGGAGGATTAAGTGGTTAAGAAATTAACCTGGCCAATTTGGTAGTTTTCTTTAGCCGTAACACACCGCAACAAGAGAGGATAAGACTGGCGAATTTGATACAAGTTTTAAATGTGGGAGCACAAGACAAGTATCTGGGTTTGCCTACAACTATACAAAGATCCAAAACATCCACATTTAGTTATGTAAAAGAGAAAGTGGCAAAAAAAACTACAACAATGGAAGAGATCGTTACTATCAATAAGCGGTTGGGAGGTGCTGATGAAGGCTGTTGGTGCTGCCATCCCAGTCTACACCTTTGGATGTTTTAAACTGCCTGAAAAACTCATAGAGACATTCAAAGACAATTAACGCAGTTTTGGTGGGGTCAAAAACATGATGAATGAAAATTACAGTGGATCAGTTGGGATACATTGTGTAGACCAAAATGTCAAGGAGGTATGAGTTTTAAAGATCTCAAAGCTTTCAATCTTGCGATGTTGGGAAAGCAAGGGTGGTGATTTCTTACAAAACCTTATTCACTGGTTACAAGAGTCTTTAAAAGCAAGTATTTCAGACACTGTGATTTCTTGAAAGCTGGTGTTGGAAATAATCCTTCATAGGCGTGGAGAAGTCTACTGGAAAGGAGAAAAATCATTGAACAAGGAGCAATTTGAAAAGTAGGGAGACAGAGTTCAATAAACATTTGGGAAGCAAATTGGGTTAACAACGAAGGGCACTTAATAGCCAAACCACACATTCAAATTCAGACAAACCTCATTTGGGTTTCTCAATTGATGACAGACTCAGGGAATGGAACTCCCAATTAATTAATAATTGTTTCCCAACAAAAATTGCACAGTCAATTTATAGAGTCAAGATATATGAAGACGGTGATAAATTGATATGGAGCAAGGAAAGAAAGGGAGCTTCCTCAGTCAATTCAGGTTATGGAATTGCTTTCTAGTTATACCATCCTCCAATTGAATTTCTTGCTGATAGATTTAAGAACAAAGCTCTATAAAATTCTGTATGGGACTTGGAGATGCCAGAAAAGGTGAAGGTTCATGGAGGGTTCCCTGTCCGATTGAAACTGTACAGAAGAATAGCCACAATCTCTAAAATATGTCCTCGCTGCAACCAAGCTCCAAAGTCAATTATGAACTGCTTTGTCTCTTGCCCATACTTGAATGTTATTTGGCAGCTTGCTGACATGCATGGAGGAATTGGGGAGGAAGATGATGAGGCTTTTTACACATGGTGGATCGAGGTTATAAGGGGGGCCGAACAGAAGATCTAATACTCGGATGAGGAGTAGTTTAGTAGCAACCCTGCTATGAAAAAGATGGGTAGCAAGAAACAAATGGAATTTTGAAGAAAGAAAAATGGCACCCCAAGAAGTATGGAAAGAAGGAGTGGAACTGAAAAGAAGAATATCGTTTCAAAACCAAGCTAATGTAGTAGCACTAAAGTTTTCTTTTCTCTTTTAATGTTTGTTTTATTATCTGATTTTTGGATGACCCTTTCTATTCTTTGTGCGTGTCCTGTAAGGACTTTTTTGTACTCATTTTCCCAATGAATGCAATCCTATCTTAGTTAACAAAAAAAAAATCCAACAGACAAATCGAATCAATTGTGTAGTACAAGAAATTGAAGAGAGAGCGGGAAATGCGCCAAAAAATAAAATATATGTCATCTTTTTGGACAAATTGCACGAGACAAAATGAGATAAAATCTTAAAAAAAAAAGACCACTTCCAAAATATACATATAAAAATGACCTTCGCGAAATCACGAAATAAAATGAAGTTTAAAAAAAGACCGTTGACCACCGTGAAAAGGACAAAATGAAATGAAGTCTAAAAAAATGGTGAATTTTAGTGATTTAGTATGATTATAGAAGGATGGTTATGTTAATTATGTAAGTATTATTAAAATTAAAGTCATATTTTTTTAATATTTTAGTAATACTTTTTTTTAAGTAATTNAGTTTCTAACATTAGGATATTTATATGGCATAAATATGAGGAAAAAGAAATGTGATTCTAAACAGAAGCTACAAGTTAGGCTTGATGCAAAAGATAACATGGTTTAAACATGCGATCGTAAAGTAAGGCGCCGAAAAATTACAAAACAGGTTGGGGTTAAAACGACGTACTTAACGTCCGCACACTGATCTCATACAAACTTCAGAGTTCCAATCTTCCAAACTTCAACAGAACCTTTTTTGCATGAATCAAACTTCCACAACTTTCTGTGACATCGTAAACTTACAAGCTTCACCTTCTGCGTCCACAACACATGTCCTAGAGAACTAACGTATCGCTTGCTATATCTAAAGTTCACACGTGACGCTAAAACAAATCTCGAGTTCCCTCATAAGGATACAAGACCTTAGAAAAAGAACAAGCAATAAGAACAAGGTTCACAAAGATTTCAACGATCACTTTGATGCATCAAACAAATTCAAGATTACATCAAAGAATACATGAGTCAAGAAGAGAAGTTTAAACAACACAAGGCACACATCCAAAGAACTTAAGCAGACATACGCAGTTAATATCAAACGAGATTGCATATGAACAAAAGAATAGGGCCAAAAAATGATCAAACTACTTTTCACAAAAGAAATCTCAAACAAGAGTTTTAAGGTAAACTATGAAAGAACAAGTCATATGACACCAGCAGAGTTCAAGACACATAACCGAGAATCCTTGAGGAGCAACTTCTAACATTCGAAAAACCCACGGTTTGCGTTACTAATAACTCGTATATATCATCTATGATAATCCATTAGTGTTCTCATATACATAAACTATTAGTGTTAAGCTGGCCAATAGAGGAAGACAGCAGCTCCAAGGACAACAGAGGTTAGTGGATCAGACCCTCCAACAAGTAGCGTTAGTGGAGCAAAATGGAAAAAAGATTGCATGCCAATAGAGACAACTTCAATGGGTTGATGGTACAAGAAATTGGAAGAGGTAATAAAGAACAAATTGGAAGAGCAAGTTGATTCTATAAAAGAGGCCTCACTTCAACATTTAAAAGTAAGAAAAAGAGAGTGATACAAGAGCATCATCTCAACATGCTTGAGCTGAATTCTTTTTCTTTAATTTGTGTTTTATTTATACTTTTAGTGTTATGGCTATCTAGTGTCATCTTCTGTAAATGAGAAAAGGCTAAATATGTGAGTTGAAAAAGTTAAGAGAAAAAAGGCACGAGAGATGCATGAAAAAACCACGGAGTGTTTTTGAGTTGTTGACTAAGGTTTAGTTTCCCTTGCCAAGTTGGGATAGCACTTAGTGGTAGATTGAATCTACAGATTTTCCTTACCAAGTTGGGATAGCACTTGGTGTTTCTGAATCTGATTAGATTCTCCTTCCAAGTTAGGATAGCACTTGGGTAGCTAGGCTTTGGAGTAGAAAATTTAGCGGAAGATATTAGATGAATTAGGTTGTAATTCATTAGTATTGGTATTTGTAATATGATTGATTATAGTGAAAATTCCACTATGATTGTGGTGGAAATTGAACGTAAGTTTCATTGCATTTAAAAACCGAACCAAAATATATACTGATCTCATTCTCTTCTTTCCTTCTTTGCTTTTATCTGGTTTTAGAGACAAAATCGAAAAATCTCCTGCATAATTAACTTCTACAAAAACAAAATATAAAAACTCTTTTTCTTAGTTAACTAGATTCAACCCAATTATCAACTTCAAACAATTCCATCAAAAGCAAAATAAAAATTCAAACCAAATAGTCATGCAAGCGCACACACACGGAGACACTCCCCATAGTTTAATAGTGATATTACATAAAATGTTTGCCAAATCGAATAAAGTAGCATACAAGGCAACAATTTTATTTGGAAACTGGACCTTTGAGATGGTAGATATTTAATAATCTTCCACATCTTAAGGCCTTTTATTAGAAAAAGCAGAAAACATGAATAAGCACTTGCATTTCACGCACTTGCATAAACACTTCTCCCTCTGCTGCATTCCACGCTTAACTAGACCTCTGGGACATGAAGCAAAATGAATCAATAATAAGAAAGATGAATTCTTAAACTACCAGAGAATAAATAAATTTTGATGGAAAGTAACAAATTTTCACTTTTCTTAAAAATAAATTATATAAGTAAGAACTGATTTTGGGGACCAATAATCAAACAAATTAAGATTAGCAAAATTAGTTTTACCCCTCCAAAATAGATGCTGAGCATCCCATTCCCAATAAACTTAACAAATTGTGCTACTAAAAACCACTCATTTCCATTTAACTTGAATACTTCAATATATATAAAAGATGGGGAAGGCAAAATCCTAAGCTTAAATGGCATAAATTGGAAATACAAGGTGCAGCACCCTGTTAACTATTCAGAAGGTCCTAGGTTCTAATACCTTTTACGTAGGAGATAGTGCAATTTAACAAGATCAAGAGATAGAAATAAAAGAAATTGCAAAGAAGATATGGACTAAAACCATCCAAAAAATTCATTAACACGACTAACTTTGAACTCATCAAAATATTTGGTTGATGTGTGTACTTTATTAGCTGCTGACATTGACAACTTTATATTGCAGGTGAAATTGAAATACGAACCGATGATTATTGCATGCTATGCAGAATTCAGAAATTTAAAATATAATACTCTCTTCATACTTTATTCGTCGATCATTTTTAAGAATATGGTGATGTATCCCAAAACATTGAGTACGTGATACTACTATTTTGAGTTATAAATGTACCACATTTCTAAACTGGTAGATACTATAACACAGATGAAGAATTTTGGAATATGAACAACTCTAGCAACATTTACCAAAGGACAGTGTGGGGAAAGGCTTACCTTCACATGATTCCTTTGTGTAGTGGAAAATGTTCTTCTATTTCATTACTCATACTGTGTTTGCTCGAGAGAAGGACATTTTTTAATGTTAATGTGAAACTCAGACTTCTCATTTTTCTTCAGCTTTATGTAGCCAGGAATTGCCTCTAGCTTTCTGCAGTTTACGATTGACAGAGATGAAAGAAAAGGCATAAAATTTGCTTGGACGCCATCATCACCTAGTCCAACCCACTCTTCCCAATTATCCAGCTTCTGGAAGGAAAGTGTTCTAAGCATTGGAAATGCAACAGTTGATCCTATTCTCAGAAATTCAGAATCCACCACCTTCTTTATACCGGGCATATTGATTATTTTAAGTGATCCAAGGGATGAAAGTTCTCCAAGCCTGGGAAGAACACTGCATTTGTCACAATCAGCAAGCGTTAGATGTGTAAGCATCTGAAGTGCTATCATCCAAGTGGGGAACAAATTTCCTCTGTAGTAAAATATCCCGAGATCTTCCAATTCAGGAGGTGCTTTCAAAGCTCCAAGTACCCTTTCATCGTTGGTACCGGCTCCCGGAGCAGTAAACCAGAGCTCTAAGCCACGCAAACGTTTCTTATTCTCTAGACCTGCTCTTTCAGCATCAGAAGCATCAGTTTCAGCTCCCAACCCATCTATGGTAATATTCCCTTGGATATTGTTCAGCTTTTCTAAGTCTCCAATGTTGCATGCTTTGCTTCCAACAAGAGAATTCCCAAAGAAACGGCTTAAGGTTCTGAGCGAGGTTAAACATGCAATCCCTTTTGGTAAGTAACTCAGACTGGTTGTCCAAAGAATCTCAAGATGTCGTAGCTTGATCAATAAATGAAGTAATTAGACAATCTTTTTTAAAGGATACACATGCTATGTGTATGCAGCACTCTTATTGTTTCATGCCTACTAAATTTTACCTGAAAATGAATTATAATTATAAATTCACTTCTTGTTACTGTGATGATTTTCCCATATATTTGTAATACATAAAGAAGAAAACACAAACAACATTAGTGTTTCGGTAAGAGTGATGATTCAAAAGGAATATGTCCGTTGGAAACATGCAACAATCACGCCTACTTCCAAAACTACCTTAATACTATGATAATAATTTAATTTTTTTACAATGATAAAGTTGGAAAAATCTGTCAGTATCTCAGGTATTTAGTGGTATACTATGATAATAATTTAAATTTTTACAATGATTACATTGTAAAATTCCTAAAATACCTTTTTCTTTTTTTTTTTTCAAACTAAAATCCTAACCCTAATTTTGACACAACACACTCCCTCACACACACTCACCAAAACCCTAGCCGCACTTACAGAAGAGGAAGGAAGGAAGGTGGCATCGGTGGGCGTCACTGCCACTGTCACCGCCGTCGTGTCGTTGCGAGTAAAGCCAGAACCGAGGGAGAGAAAGAGCCGCGCGACGAGAAGGAGGCGTCATCATCCCGTGGAGCCCACGTCACCGTCGAGGTCTTCATCGTCGCCGTCCATAAAGGTTTGGAAGACGCGTCGTTCTACCCAGAGCCGCTGCAGGAAAGGTCGTCGCCGTCAAGACCAGCCACCATCGCCGCCGTTCATGCCTACGTTTTGCGCCGCCAGATCTGTCGCCGAGAGAGAAATAGAACGCGCGTGGAGAGAGAAGGGGTCCCAAGGAGGTTCTGCCGCCGTTGGAGCTCCGCTACTGCTGTTGCCATGGCCGCCACGCCTCTGCCGCCAAGAAACGCATAGCCGCCGCCGTCGAAGCCAGCCTCGCTGTTGTTGTCATAGTTGCAGATTTGGAGCTTCGAAGAGACAGAAACGCCAAGGAGGGACCATCCGTTGCTGCGCTGTTCCAGTCGCCATTCGGATGTACCTGAACCAAGCCGTCGTTGCCACCGGAGCTGAACCGTTCCTATCATTATCCTAGTCCAATCTTTTTCCTTGATTCTTCTCCAGCTTTCATGTCCTATTATGCTACCATTTAACCTGTCTTGTCATTGTTTTAGTTCGATTTTAGTTTTGCCTGTTTTAGATTCACAGGACTATCGCCAGCTCCATCTTGTCGTTACTCCAGTCCAAATTTTGCGCTCATTCGTTTTATTCTACTTTAATCCTCCTCATCTTGAATTTGGCACTCCGAGTTTGGTATCTTCAGTCCCTTGGGACTATATTGTGAGTAGGCTTTACATTTATAATTGTTTGGCCTTACGTCTATAATTATTTTGATATACGGTATTTTGAACTTAGTTATACTCACAAAGATTATTATCAAAGGATTTTAAATTGATTTACTAATTGATTTATTAGAACTAAATATTTATCCTTGTTAAGCTCATTTTAATATGCACGTTAGACTATATATTTTTATGAGACTATATGTATGTTTGAAGAAGTTTTATATTATTTTAAAGTATTTGATTTTACTCGAATATGTATTTTTGAAGGATTGAAATTTGGTTGGTACTCACTTATTTTGGAATTGTGAAATATGTTTGAAGTGCCTTAAAATTGAGAAAATATGATTGAATATGATTTGGATGAGAAAGTATTTTCTGATTTGATTTGATTCGATACCTTATATATTTGAAAGATCAAAGATTTGTTGTATTTGAAATTATATGTTTTGAATTGGTTTGGGATGCTCGTATTAGAAAACCGTAGTTAACGGCGGTTATGACGTTAACCTAGATGCATTTGGCTCAGACCTTAGCTAGCAGGGGCGCTGCTAGCCTAACGTGTAGGCCACACGTTGGATCTGTTATTCCGTATAGACACACTAGAGAAAAGGGTTACCCATAGAGGTGGAGCTGCCCAAGTGTAAACTTTTGATTTGATTTCTGTATGAGAACTCCCTTATTGATTCACTTATTATTATCAACTATTATTTTCTAATTAAAACTACTTTGATGATAATGTTTGTATAGTCTCATATCAATTATAGATGTATTGTCTAGTCACTGAGTTTCAAAACTCACCCCTTTTTTTAAAAATATTTTTCAGGAAAAAATATTTGACTATGTGAGACTTTCTATTCAAGAGTAACGGTCTGTAATGAGTATCTATTCTTTGTCGAATTTCTAGAAGTATATGCTCCATATGTCACAGGCAGGATCCAACCATTCTTAGTTATTTTAATTTTTTTTGTTAAAAATATATAACTATTTATTTTAGAACTTGTAAAATATTTGTAACTTGCTTATTAATTTATATTTGATTATGTTAGGCTTGCTATACGATTATTTTCATGAGCGCCGGTTATGAATCATTTTGGGTCATGACAAAATGGTATCAGAGCTTAGGTTTAATACGTGTAATATGGAGCAAGTGTCGTATGGTAGGATCACAATTTTATAAATAGAAGCGCGCCTATTTGTACAAATTGTGGTACTATTAGAGGCCTATAGGAATGTCATCGTTGTCCTTTGTGTCATTGTTGTCTTCTGATTATTGTGATCATGCGTCCTCTGCCACTTTTGCTACTCCTATCATTTTCTTATATCCAATCTTTGGTTATCTTTTGGTAGATTTCTTTAACTTTTTTTTTCAATGGCTTCAGTTTCGGCTCCGGTTCGCAATTTCTCTCGTAGCCAATTCTAATCTTTCTCACTTTTGTAAATGCTGCTTTAATCTTCTTCGTCTTCGTGTTCCTTACGATTCCTAATGACAAAGTTTTATGTATTATTTAGGAGATTCGATTGGTGTTTGATGTGCATCATTATCTAATTCCTTTATGGAACTTTATTTGAATTTACGGATTGCATAAATTTGCTTAGTTGTTGATCGAGATGCTTTGTTCTGGATATTAGAGTTTGTTCTTCTTATATTAATAATCTTTGAAGTGATGAGGTTTGATTTGTTTGTGATTCTGTCTTTCTTTCGAATCAATAATTTTGAAAATTGTTATTCAGTTGCTCAAGGAGAAGAATTATGCGATAAACATATGAATAAAGTGTTATTGTTGTTTGTTAGATTGATGATTTTCTCTGCTTAAGTGTAGTGAAGTGTAGTGAATTATTTGAGTGATTAATTGGCTGGATTGAAAATGTATTTCAATCTAAAAGTTCGGTTGAGCTTTTCAAATTTGCTGATCTAGTTCTATTATGGTACTATGTTGTCAAATATGATTTTTCTGTTACAAAACTATTTTTCTGATTGTTTAGGTGATATTTAGATTATGAATGCTTGCTCTTTGTTGGTGATTAGATGATGAATTTTGCTCTTGGCTAAGATATAAAATTTGAGAATTTTTTTTACCTTGGTTTTTTTTTTTGAAAATTTTTTTGCTCTCAACTAGTTTTTATTGTCAGAGGTTTAGAGAGATTAGTTTTCTTAGTTTGTAGTGCTTTGTGGGATTGGGATATAGATCTTACCTATTGAAAAGAATTTCTACTGATTTTCAACGGAAAAGACTAAATATCTAAATCCTCAAAGCAGAACAAATTTTATATACAAATTTTTTTCTTGTTATATTCAACTAATGATTATAAAGCATAGGATGATTATTGTAAGACCCATAATTTTTAAAAAATATCATTATGAGTTAGTTTCAATTTATTTATTTATTAAAGACTTTATT
Organism: Arachis duranensis; assembly: GCF_000817695.3. Lineage (NCBI taxonomy): Eukaryota > Viridiplantae > Streptophyta > Magnoliopsida > Fabales > Fabaceae > Arachis > Arachis duranensis. Next base: position 86,520,207 of record NC_029773.3, on the reverse strand, counting down.
TTTAGAAATTATTTTATTAAAAGTAATTAAATCAAGTTTTGATAATTAAATTAAAAATTTTACCTAATTTTATAATTATTGAATAATTTTCTATATTTAAGTTATACAGCTTAACAGTTGCAAAAGAATACGAATTTTATAAAATTTAGTTAAATAATAGAGATTTTAAAATTTAATACTTTAATTTTATAAACAAAGAAAATAAATTATATTATATCTAATTTTAAATTATAATACTTGATCAAAATCTAATTAGCAATTGATAATAAAGTAATTTTTTATATATAGTTTTAAGAAATTAAGTAAGATTTCAAATTAATATTCTATGTCCAATTTTATTAAAATTATCAAAATTTGATTAACCCAAATATCCCCAAATTTAACTCTAATCCTAATTTCATCCTAACCCCTACCCACACTCATACTCACACTCACCGCCACTCACCCTTGTTCCCCTAATCCTACCGTCATTCCTCTTGGTTTCTTCCTCAATACACAAACAAAACAAATCTAACGTTTAACCTAACTCAGAAAAGAAACAACCGAAGAAAGAAAAAGAGAAGGGAAATGGAAACAGGGGAAGCATGGAAGAGAGAGTAAGATCCGAGAAAGCAGAGGCTAGGAATAGAGGAAGAGGAGAGGAAAGAGGGTCGTCGCGCAGTGCCGCTTCCTGCGCCAGTTGCCATCGCCACCATCAAATCATCGCGCCGCCACGCCGCCACCACCGTCGGGCTGCTATGCTACCATCGATACGGTTCAGAGAGGAAGAAAGGGCTACAATGAGGAAGGGAGCAGGAGCCCGTCGCGCTCGCTGCAAGATCGTTGTTCGTGTCTTGTCGCACGCTGGAGTCGTTGCCGTCAATGTTGAGCACTGCCGCTGCCGCCTTTGAGGGAAGCCGCCACCATAGATGGGAAGAACGTAGTAGGGGAGAGGAGGTTTTGTTGATGTTGTGGCAGAGGAGGACGAGACGTGTGAGAGAGAGTGATGCACAGAGGAGAGACCATTCCTCTGCTACCGCCGATCGCTGCCATCATTAATAGTGAGTCAGTTAAGCCCTAGCCATGAGAACCACCATCTCTGAACCCTTATTGCTCTGTAAAATACCCTGTATTTGCCTCTGATGTTCTTGGCTATATTTTTTGTTGGGGTTTGTCTCAATTGAAGTCACTGGTGAAGGCGTTGCCGTTGTTGGAAGCCAACGCCGGGGCTGTTGCTGGTTCTAATTTTATTATCCTGGTACCGATATGATCTTTCCCTTGGGCTTGATCCATTTGCACGTTCTGTTTTGTCATTGCTATAGTTGTCATATTCTTGTTTTAATTCAATTTTAGTTTTTGCTTTGTCTTGGATTCCTAGGGCTGTTTCTGCCCTTGATCATATTAGATTCAAAATTTTTGTCTTGCTACAACCATCATCATCACCGCAAAATTAACGTTGCCATCCCAATGGATGCAGTGTCCTTGATTTCATTGGAATTATCACTATTGTTGCGAATTTAAAATAAACGGATTTATCATGGTTAATTCCTACGGATTCGACTTTCCGAGGTAGGGGCGCTTTTCTTAAACTTGTTTTACTCTCCAGAGTTGTTATAAATCGATATTAATGCGTAAAGTACATTTCTTGTGATTTCATAAGTCTTATGAATTGAATTGAGATGTTTTGGATGAATGAGATTATTAGTTCGGTTGATAGATTGATCGATTGAGAAAGTTGAATATTCTGATTAGTTGATTGATGTTGTTAAAGTGGTTTTCCTTGAATTATTGGAAGAGATTTACTATTGGCATTTAGTTTAATTTTGGAAACGATTTGATTTTAGAAAAGATTTAATATTGAAATTTGATTTGATATTAAACCGATTTGATTTCGGAATCTGGTTTTAAAACAAACTTGGAAAGGACTCGATTTTTTGAAAACGGTTTGTTTATTGAGAATGAGTTACTATTTTGGAAATGGTTCGAACAGGGTTTGAGGAATGGTTCGGTTTGAAACTATTTTAGAAGACCTAGAATCCTTAATTATTGATTGACGCTGTTGAATGAAGTTGGTTTAAATTACGACTTATAGGATCGGTTGATTGAATTCTGGATTTTGTAATTTCTTTGGGTTGAGTATTATTGTTGTGATACTGGTTATTGGAAGTGTTTTGAATGATTGACAGGCATTTGGTTTGGTTTGGTTGGGACCCGAAAATGGTGGTAGAGTCCGAGTTTTAGAGGAGATGCTGCCAAAATTTTATAAAATTAGAAGTTTTGTTTGAAGTAATTATTTTAAAAGATTTAGTTTTAAACATTATATGATTTAAGATTAATTTATTTATCAAGAAAGAATTATGTTTTGAATTGGAATTGTTGATGAACGGAATGAAAAGAAGGATGAGGAGGATTTTCTTTGAAATATGGTTTTTGAATGAATTTGGAAATGAGATTTGGATTGATGAATGATTATGATGTTGAGAATGTTGAGATATCGATTAAGAATGTTGAGATATGATCTTTGAATTATTCATATGGCTTATGAATTTGAACTATCTGAGATACGAGGTTCTCTGGATAAAGCACCATGGCTTGCCACCACGTGTACCAAGTTGAAAACTCGATACTCTGTTGACCCTATGACGTAAGTGTGACCGGGCACTATATAAATTCCCGAAAATGTAACCCCCATTGAGCAATATTGATTATTTGAGAAAAAGCTATGCATAGACTCTTGAGGATGCACGTCAGGGGACAGCCTAAGTATTTTCAAACTTGACGGGTTGGCTGGATAACCGACAGATAAGCCTTATCAGCCATAGGACAGGCATGCATCATATGCATTTTTTATGTTTTGTTTGGGTTTGAACTTGTTTTGGTTTGCCTAATTGCTAAACTGTTCTTAACTGCTACTTGAATTATTTGCTGTAACTGCTACCTAAACATGTGCTTTCCTTGTCTGTCTTGCCTGTGTTTGTCTTGGTGTGCTACATTTGAGAATGAACTTTGGTGTTGAATTAATAATTGTGTTGTTTGATTGCGTGGTTGGTTTCTGATTGAGATTTTCTTATAAGAAAGGAAATGTTTCGGATTTCTGAAAGATTAAACATTGTTTCATTGAAAAGGTTTTGAACGATTACCTGTTGGTTTTTAATAGATTCATAAGGTAATGATAATCACTGAGCTTGAAAATAGTTTTCTTATTAAATATCTTCTTATGACAACTTTGAAACTCCGTGGTGAGACCGTGTGGTTAGGTTCTCACCCCCTACAGTTTTACCTTTTCAGGAACCGGATGAAGCATTATGAAAAGTTATACTGCATTTGGTTTATATGTTGTAGTATTAATTAGATTATTTTCTTCCCTCGTCTTTGTTATTACAAGTTTGTTAGAGGGATATGAGTTGTATGTTTTATATGTATATTATATTATGAGATATTATGTAAGAAGTCTTGTATATGAATCTATGCTTGCTTATATTTTTCTTAAGATAAAGTATTTATTTCCAGTTTTCAAAGAAATCAGCGATACGGTGTCGAGTCACAGGCTCCTATTTTAATATTTAGTATATAAAGTAGTTGTAATACTTCTTGCTATCAGAATGGCACAACCGGAAGTGTGACATTCTGGTAGTGAGGATATTACAATTATCTTGAATATGTGTTAAATTGTACCTTGCATGTGAGTGTTAGCCACTAATTTAGATAGTTGCTTGCTGATATATGTTGCATGATTAATGATTATTATAGTCACTAACATAACAAACAAGTAATTTAGGTTAATTGCTTTTGAGGGATGCATAAGGTTATTGGTTGCTACTATAAAGTTGTTTAATAATATGTAATTATTGCTGAATTGATGATTGATGTGGTTGTAACTTGATGAATCTTGACTGAAAATTTGCTAAAATAAATTAATAGTGAGTTAGGAGGTTTTCATATCTTATCTTATTCATAAAATGTTTATGGTTTAAACTTGACTTTCATATTTATGCGATTATTTATTCAGTTATTTTCGTTATTATTCTTCCATGAACAAAGAGTGAAAGAACTAAGTTCTAATTGCTCAACTTATATGTCATTGGCTTTATGATATAGTGATGGCTCTCGATTAGTTTATGCTATTTTCTTTAGATATTTCACTTTTAAGATATCAAGGAAGAATTTTTCCTTTTAAATTCATATGATTAGTATGGTAATGCTCACTTGAGAACCATGTGCTTGTACAACAAATACTGTATTGAGTCATAAACTTCTATATGTTACATATGTTTTCTTTTATGATTATAGAATTATGTCGGAAACATTTTAAATTGCCAGCCCATCTGCATTTGACACCTTGCACTGAAATTGTGGGCGATGGAGATCGAAAAATTTCTTGTTTGCAATGTATGAAAATTCGGGATGTCTAAATTCTAAATAAATTTATGAATAAATTTTTGTACTATGGGTTCTTTTTGAGTCATTGAGTTTGATCTTGAGTTGTTCCATCATAGCTTGTTAATCTAGGAAATAATGGACATGGATTGATCACAGTTTGATCTTCAAGATGTAAAATTTATCATTTTTTTTCTTTTCATGAGTTTTCTATTTTTAATTGGTTCATTTATTTCGGATTTTATCATATGTTGCATTTGTTTGTTTCGAATCTTTTCTTTATCAGTATACTTTGATTGATTGTGTTTGAAATTTCATCTTGTTATGGTTGTTGATGTTTAGAACTAGAAATTTCAAGTGATACTATTTTTTATATATGCTAGCTTTTAATTTTGGATGTAACATCTATGTCCTTTTCCTAATTTACTCTCTCAATTATTTGCAATACTCTCATTATTTTTGGCATTTTTAGAGTCTTGATGATGATGTTGATGAGGAATGGTCATGGAATAAGGAATATGGTGAAGCTTTTTTGGTGATTTCAACATTTACTTATGCCCTAAAGTCTCTTATGCTATGATGATATTGTTCTGCTGGACTTTGTTTTGTTTTGTTCACTTTCTAGTTTTGTTGAAAAAAAATCTATATTCTATTTAGTGTTGTCACATCTTGTGGAATGATTGTTTAGCATGATGCATACGGAGAGCTAAAAATGATAACCTGCGAGAAATAGTTCTTCTAAACTCTTTCATTTCTTTTATTTATGTATTGGTAATCGTTAGGTTTGGGAACGTTAGGTGTTCTTCTTGGGATGGTTTGTGTTGAAGTATGCACTATAATCATGCCCCGTGATTTGATGTATCGTTCATTCTGCTATATTTCATATCAGGAGTTCCTTGTTTTAGTTTTTGTTGAAATGAAATTTGATTATTTTGTTTCACGTCCTACATCTTATGCATATCTCGATCTTATCGTGCTTTTGGCTATCCCATAGATTCTCGACAACATAGGTGTTGACGTTGCATTCCTTTACGTGAATTATGAAACTCCTTGATGTAATCTGAACTTGCTTTACCATGATACATCATATCTTCTAGTATTCTCCTTGAATTCTTGTTCCAGATCTTCTTTGGAAAAGATTTTGATTTGATTCTTTTCTTGCCTTATCGTGTCCCTAATCATCCACTTAAATCTTTCTGGAAAAAAACTGCCATTGACTTTGGTTACCTTCTTTTGGTGAACTTTGTGCTTCTTTGATTCAACTTAAACTTGTTTTGATCTAATGCACTATCTTTTCTTTTATTATTTCTATCAAAATTTCTTGATTCAGATTTTCTCGTTAAGATTCAATTGACTCCTTCCGGTACAATTCATTAATTCTGTATATCATTGTTAAATTGCAATCTTAATGCATCCTTCTACATTTGTGCGAACACCATCTGTGATGTTTGCTCTTCTCTTTCTAGGTTTCGAATCTTTTTGAGTAAACTCGTGTTTGTTTCGGTGTCACGTGTGATTCCCAAATAGCAAACGATGCGTTTGTTCATTAGGACACAGCTTATCGATGTTGGAGTTCAGAAAGTTTTAATTCTAAGGCTTGACATGGGTTTGGTTACTACCAAGGAGATGTAAACAGAATCAAGAGATTATGAAGTAAAAGTGTATTTTGAGGAGACTGACAAACTAAGTGAAAAGTGCTATGTATATCTAAGTTGTTAAGGGAGCGAGAGTAGGTGAATGCCAATCGCATTGTTTTAACAGAAACATATCTTGTAACTTTTGCACCTCGTTATACTTCTTTCTTATGTTTGGTAAAGTGCTAAAACCAAGTAAAGTTTTGCAAATTATATCAATTTTTGAGGACGAAAATTTTTGTACGGAGGGTAGAATGTAAAATCCCTAAAATATCCTTCTCTTTTTTTTTTCAAACCAAAATCCTAACCCTAATTTTGCCACAACACACTCCCTCACACACACTCACCGAAACCCTAGCTGCCCTTACCCTTTATCCAACAGCAGAACAAAAGAACAAAAAGGGAAAAGAGAAGGGGGGAGAACCAGAGAGGCAAAAGAAGAGGAAGGAAGGGAGGTGGCGCCGGTGGGCATCACTGCCACCGTCGCCGCCATCGTGTCGTCGCGAGGAAGGCCAGAACCGAGGGAGAGAGAGTGCCGCGCAAAGAGAAGGAGGCATCACCGTCCCGTGGAGCCCACGTTGCCGTCGTCACCGTCGAGGTCTTCATCGTCGCCGTCCATGGAGGTTTACAAACAGAGGAAAGACACGTCGTTCTACCCAGAGCCGCTGCGAGAAGGGTCGTTGCTGTTGAGAGAGAAAGGGTCGCAGGGAGGTTCTGCCGCCGTTGGAACTCGGCTGCTACTGCTGCCATGGCCGCCACGCCTCTGCCGCCAAGAAACGCCTAGCCGCTGCTGTTGAAGCCAGCCTTGCTATCGTTGTCATAGTTGCAGCTTTGGAGCTTTGAAGAGAGAGAAACACCAAGGAGGGACCGTCTGCTGCTGCGCTATTGCTGTCACCATTTGGATGTACCTGAACCAAGCCGTCGTTGCCGTCGGAGCTGAACCGTTTCTGTCATTATCCCAGTCCAACCTTTTTTCTTGATTCTGCTATAGCTTTCATGTCCTATTATGCCACCATTTAATCTGTCTTGTCCTTGTTTTAATTCGATTTTAGTTTCGCCTGTTTTAGATTTTTAGGACTATCGCCCGCTCCATCTTGTCGCTATTCCGGTCCAAATTCTGCGCTCATTCGTTTTATTCTACTTCAATCCTCCTCATCTTGAATTTGGCACTCCAAGTTTGGTATCTTCGGTCCCTTGGGACTATATTGTGAGTAGGCTTTACATTTATAATTGTTTAGCTTTATGTCTATAATTATTTTGATATACGGTGTTTTGAACTTAGTTATACTCACAAAGAATATTATCAAAGGATTTTAAATTGTTTTAATAATTACTTTATTAGAACTAAATATTTATCCTTGTTAAGCTCATTTTAATATGCACATGAGACTATATTTTTATGAGACTATATGTATATTTGAAGAAGTTTTATATTATTTTAAAGCATTTGATTTTACTCGAATATGTATTTTCGAAGCATTGAAATTTGGTTGGTACTCACTTATTTTGGAATTGTGAAATATGTTTGAAATGCCTTAAGATTGAGAAAATATGATTGAATATGATTTGGATGAGAAATTATTTTCTGATTTGATTTGATTCGATACCTTATATATTTGAAAGATCAAAGATTTGTTGTATTTGAAATTATATGTTTTGAATTGGTTTGGGAGGCTCGTATTAGAAAACTGTAGTTAACGGCGGTTATGACGTTAACTTAGATGCATCTGGCTCAGACCTCAGCTAGTAGGGGTGTTGCTAGCCTAACGTGTAGGTCACACGTTGGATCTGTTATTCCGTACGGACACACTAGAGGAAAGGACTACCCATAGAGGTGGAGCTGTCTAAGTGTGAACTTTTGATTTGATTTCTGTATGAGAACTCCTTTACTGATTCACTTATTATTATCAACTATTATTTTCTAATTAAAATTACTTTGATGATAATGTTTGTATAGTCTCATGTCAATTATAGATGTATTGTCTAGTCACTGATTTGCAAAACTCACCCCTTTTTTTAAAAAAATATTTTTTAGGAATAAATATTTGACTATGTGAGAATTTCTATTCAAGAGTAACTGTTTGCAATGAGTATTTATTTTTTATCAAATTTCTAGAAGTATATGCTTCATATGTTACAGGCAGGATACAACCGTTCTTAATTATTTTAATTTTTTTAAAATTTATAACTATTTATTTTAGAACTTGTAAAATATTTGTAACTTACTTATTTGATTTATATTTGAGTATGTTAGGCTTGCTATAGAATTATTTTCCTAAGCGCCCGTTATGACTCATTTTGGGTCATCACATTTATGCTTTATGTTCAACTAATAACGCGTTCATTCATGTTCGAGATTTGTTTATTGGAAGCCATAAGGATATTGCACCGAAAGCAGTTTCCTAAGAAAGATGATGCAAATACTTCCAGAATGCTTATCTAAATGTATAGACAGAGTTATCAGCCGCTCGAACAATTTATAAGAGACAAGAGTGGCAAGTCTGTGCAGGATCTTGGATGTTCATGGGAAATGATTTGTAAAGAGTGGTTCTTGGCTTAAAACAACAATTTGATATTGGAAGGCAGGACTTCATAAAGGAAGCCAAAATGATGGATGGGGATGGGTCAAATGTAAAATTGTTGACCCTTATGGATACTAGTTTTGATGTGATACCAATTTCTCTCTATGATAGAATTCAATATATTCATTTCAATAATTCAATTTGAATTTCTGTTGTCATTGAAAAATAATTATTATCAATACTAAATGAAGCATGATTTTTCAAAAGAAAAAAAAAAGTATAGATAACTAATTTTTAATTAACTAACATTAATTAATTTTTTTAATTTAAAAAATTCTCATTTTTTTTTCATATGTATAATTATATATAAACAATAATTAACTTGAATTATTCGATGTACTGTAGTTGTTATTTAATGCTTCATAAAGTCTACAAAATAAAAAAAGATAATTAAAAAAGAATAATAATATTAGCAAGACAATAATCTCAAGTTATCTTATTTAATTTAGATTTATAATTTTATATACATAGTTATATCCTTATTACATCTAAATTTACTAATTTATTTCAACAATAATTATAAAATGCATAAAATAAGAAGATTTTAAACTGATTTTTATTGTCTTTTAAATATTTTTGTTAAGAAGAGTAAGATTGCTCTTTTGTAACAAGCATCATCTTCATTATTGTGATTTAATGGGAATGGCTTGGAGAGGTTGAGCCTTATGCAAAGTAAGTCCAAATTTCTCAGACATATCCAAATCTTTTGATTTTTGTCCATTTGCTAGCTTCCAATCATAGCCATTTAGAAGAGTAGCCAACGCAATGTGCACACTTCTATAACCCAATGGCAATCCAGGGCATATCCTTCTTCCAGCACCAAATGGAATTAATTCAAAATCATGTCCATGAATATCAATTTTACTATCTAAGAATCTTTCAGGCATGAATTCATTTGGATGTTCCCAAATACTTGAATCTTTTCCCATGGCCCATACATTAACCAAAATTTGTGCATTCTTAGGAATCATGAATCCAGTTATCTCAACATCTTCATGTGCCTTGTGTGGTGCTAATAATGGGGCAGGTGGATGCAAGCGCAAAGTTTCTTTAACCACTGCTCTTAGAAAAGGAAGCTTTGAGATATGTGATTCTTCAATTTGTTCATGATTTTGTTCACCTTTGCCAAGAACACATTGAAGCTCTTTTCTAAGTTTTTCCAATTTTTCTGGATTACGTAATAACTCTGTCATTGCCCATTCTATGGTGATTGATGTTGAGTCTACTCCAGCCATAAATAAAATCTGACAAAATTGAAAAAAAAATACAAAAGATGAAATAGTATTCAATATGTTAGTGTTTGCGCAACAAATTGCTAATTATTAGAGTGTAATAATATTATGTGAAGCATTTTACTCAAGACATTCTTTAATTTGTCATGTCAATTATTATCCTTCAATATTATTTTTCTAAAGAAGTTCTGTGTCAAATGTTACAAAACATATGCACAATAGTACTGGTTATTATATATATAACTCGATGAACCTTAAGAAAAACTTGTGTACATTTTTATAAAAGAAAGATGTCATATGTAATATTATCTAATGTTAAAAGAAATCAAAATAATTTATCCTAATATTATGTACTCATCATAACCAATCATTGCATTACCACGTTAACAAAAGTAATTAATTTTCAAAGAATCCTGTTAGGGGTCAATCAAATATTTGTACAATGTGTATAATAGGTTATTTATTTGGTTCAATATGAGTTAAAAAATGAACATCCAAGATAAAATACTACTAATTTCTCAAACACAATACATTCATACTATCCAGAATAATCATCCGGACACCAGGAATAATAAACATCTGATATCTTACTGAATCGAACATATCTATCCCCTATTGTACACATTGTATAAATACTTTATTGGCTCCCTATACTTCTTCATTTTCAAATAATCCACTACTTCAAAAGTGATTTAAAAGTATAAAATTGATTAGATAATTGTGTAAAATTTTTTACAATATCAAAATTAAACTTTATATAAACATACTAACAAAAAGAATGTAATTAAGTATTCAACTTTTTAGCCCCAAAAAAAATAATTTCAAAAGCTAAACATTGGATTATTTGATGGATTGGACAAGATACTCACCAGAAAGAGATGCACAACATGGAGACGAGTCACTTGAGAATTGTCTTCCAACATAACTTCTAAAACAGAATCTAACACATCTTTGCCTCTTTTATTGGTAGTTTCCATTTCTAGAGCCTTTAAATTCAATCTTTCTTCTATAAGACCGTCAACGAAAGATATCAACTTTTCAGTATACTTGGTCATCCTTGCACGTGCACCTTGTGGATCAAGGAATCTAAGGAATGGGAAGAAATCCACCACATTAGGCCTTCCTGATTCTTCCCCAATGCCCCAAATTATATCCTTGAATTCTTGAGACTTAGAAGAGTCGTAATGAGCTAAATCCATAGAAAAGAAAGCGTTAGATATAAAATTAAGTACCATTTTAAAACAAGTCTCACTGAAATTCAAAATTTCGCCTTTTTCACTTTTATCTTTCACAAAATCCATTAATTCTCGCAGTTTCTTTTGTCGAAGAACTTCAGTGGAATCAAGTTTTAGTGGAGAGAACACTTTCGTAGCACAAACTCGTCTAAGGATCCTCCATTGAGTCGAAGGTGGCAACCATCCCACTGAATACAAATGGTGATCAAGTGCTTTAACGGTATCCGGAATTGTTCTATAAGAAAAAATTTGGTCATATTTTTGGAGAATTTGTTTGGCTAACATAGGAGATGAGATAACTATGGTGGTTATGGTACCAAGCTTAAGAGTCATTATTGGTCCGTATGTTTGAGAAAGCTTAGCAAGTGCTTGGTGAGGTTGGGTACCAAGTTCTAAGATGTTTCCTATGATTGGTAAAGGTTTAGGTCCTGGTGGGAATTTGGTTGATTTAGGTGTTCTGACGCCTAATTTGGATTTGATGAAAATGTGATGGATAATAATGCTTATGGACACAAAAGAAACTATAAGTAGTGCTAGATACTCCATGATCATCATTGATTCTCATATGTGTATGTGGCTAATCTCTATGGAACTTATATATATAGCCCTAATTGAGAGTTATATGCAAGGTAAGGGTAGTGTGATTGTTTTAATTTTTTTAAACCGTACTATTAATTTGACACTTTAATCATCTATATAATTGTAGACGTTTTATAATGATATTTTTGAGAAATTATTATTTTTTCAGCTTCTATAAATAATAATAAATAATAAAAAAAATAATAACCTTTATTTTTTCACTATATTAATCTTCTTGTTTTAAAGGATATTTTTTCACATATATATGATTTGAAATCCGGATTACTTAAATATGTGAAAATTATAACATATTTTCAGCATTTTAGTTAAATTGAACGGTATTAAAGAATAAACCATGAAATTTAGTTAAATAACACAAAAAGTATTTGTAATACAAAATATAAATATAAAAAAATTATTTGACTAAGACACAAATTATTTTGTATTTTTGTCTTTATCAGTACAAAAATTATTTATCATTATAAAATTTTTATTTTTTTTAATAATTTTTTGTATGTTGTTTCTTTGTTTCTATTTCAAAATATTGTGTTTACTTAAAAAAAAATAGTATTTATTATCATAAAATTTCTACATTTATCCTTAATAAACTTGTGTTTTCGTCTTTTGTTTCTCTTAAAAACATCGTGTGTTTACCATAAAAATTGTTATAAAATTTTTGTATTTTTCTCTATACCTTCAAAAGTTTCTATATTTATTGTCAATAAATTTTTGTGTTTTCTTCCTTTTCTCTCTTCAAAAAGTTATGCTTATTTTAAAAAAAATTCTGTTTTTCTCAATAATTAAGTTTCTGTGTTTTTTCCATATTTTATTCAAAAAATTGTGTTTACCTTTAAAATATTTATGTGATTATTATCACAATTTATGTATATTGCCAATAGAAAAATTATATATTACCTTCAAACAATTATTTATGTGTTTATTAGGGTTTTTTATTTTTATAAATTAAATAAAATATAATAATTATCGAAATAAATAATTTAAAAAATATTTATCGAAATAAATACCTCTCTCTTATCTCGTTTGCATTATAAACGAAATAATTTTGCTAAACGAAATACATGTATTTAAAAAAATATATTAGCAATAATAAAAAAATTAAAAATAATAAAAAATATTAATAATATCAATAATCCAAATTTTTAGCATGTAATTTTTACATAAAAGAATTGGTAGAATAGATTGAAATGGAAAGATGGAAAGTGTAAAGTTGATGCACGATAAATAAAAAAAAGATGAGATAACCGTTTGACCATTTTTAGGAGAGGTTGACGGATAGTGGGAAGAGAATTGAAACAGTCACGTTATCTCCCACTATCAATTCTCTTCCCAATATTCCCATCAACCTCTCCTAACAATTGGCAAACGATTATCTTATTTTTTTTTGTGTTTTATTGATCGTGCATCATCTTCACGCTTTCTGTCTTTCCACTTTTAGAAGTGGGCACAAAAACTTCTATGTTTATCACCATAAATTTTTTGATTTTGTGCAAAGAATTTCTATGGGTTTTTATGCATTTTTCATTTTCCTTCTTTCTCTCTTCTTCTTATGCATACGAATTTTAAAAATATACAAAAAATAATCAAATAAATAAATAAAAAGATATATAGGAAGAAAAAGAAGATGTAGAAAAATAAAAGAGAAGTAGAAAAAGAAAAAAAAATGAAGGAAAAGGAAAAAAAATAAGAGAAAAAAATGGTGAAAATTGAGCACCTAAATATAAGATAAATAAAAAACATGTTTTTAAAAATATTTATTTAGATTTAGTTACAAATTTGATTTGGTCACCTAACATTTATTTCTTTCGGATTAACATTTACTAATTATAGGATTTTAATATTAATAATAATAGTACTAGTAACTTTAATTTGAACACTCCACTATTTTAATTCAATAAGTCAAATATAATCTTAAAATAGCATCAATTAATAATTGAGAAAATACCTAAAACCAACTAAAATAGTTGTGTTCAATTATGTTGTCGGATTTTATGATGGATGGAGAAGAGAATGTGTCTTATGTGACGGTGCAATTATATTTTGTTAAAGATATTTTCCAACACCATAATGTATTATTTGAATATGAAATTTTGTTTAATTTATTTATTGTTAGTTTTTCTAGAGAGTTCTTAAATAAGTAGAATAAGAAATTTTTTTTTAAAATAAATAATTTAAATATTTTATTTATAAATATAAGTAATTTATAGTATATTATCAATTTTTATTTTTTTTATATATTTTAAATGAATTAAGATTATTTATATTTCGTTTATATTATAAACGAGATAAGACATTATTTTATTTAATTTTATTTTATTTACAAACGAAATATATAGAATTTAAAAAAATACGTATTGGATTTAGTTCAATATTAGGTCCTAGTGGGAATTTGGTTGATTTAAGTGTTCTCATGGCTAATTTGGATTTGAGAATGTGATGAACAATAATGCTTATGAACTCAAAAGAAACTATAAGAAGTAGCTATAGTGCTAGACACTCCATGATTATCGTCATCGGTTCTCGTATGTGTATGTGTCTAATCTATCTCTATGGAGCTAATATATATATATATAGCCCTAGTTGAGAGTTATATGCAAGGTAAGAGTAGTGTGATTCTTTTAGTTTTTTAGACCGTACCAGTAATTTTATACTTTAATCTTCTATATAATTGCAGAAGTTTTATAATGATATTTCTGAAAAGTTATTATATTTTCAATTTCTACAAATAATAATAAATAAATAGTAACTTTTACTTTTTCACTATACTAATCTTCTTGTTTTAAAGGATCATTTTTCACATGTGTGAAAACTATAACAAGTTTTTTCAGCATTTTGGTTAAAATTGAATGGTACAAAAGTATAAAACATGAAATTTAGTTAAATATCACAATTTACGTATATTATCAATAAATTTCTATATATTTTTTTCTTTGCTTTCTTTTCAAAAGATTGTGTGTTTACCTTCAAACAATTATTTATTACGCGTTTGTCGTCGTAAAATTTGTGTTCTTCTTCAATAAATTTTTATATTTTTTTCTTTTATTTTTCTCCTAAAAGTTAAATTTACCTTAAAAACTTATATGTTTACCGTGGTAAAATTTTTGGTTTTAGGCAAAGAATTTCTATAGTTTATGCGTTTTTTTTCCTTTTTTTTCTTCTTCTATTTCAATATATAAGATTTTAAAAAATACGTAAAAAATAATCAAATAAATAAACTAAAAAAATGTAGAAGAATGAAAGAGAATTAAAAAAGAGAGAAAAAAAAGAAAAGAATAAGATCAGAGAAAAAGAAAATGTTACTTAAAAGTTGAATACCTAAATATAAGATAAACAAAAAAATATCTAAAAATATTTAATTAGATTTAATTACAAAATTAATTTGGTCACCCAACATATATTTTTTCGATTAAGCATCAACCAATAATAGAATTTCAATATTAATAATAATTAGGGTTTAATTAATATGTATTTTTAAGATAATTGTTAACATTAATATTGAAGTGAAATATTTTAAATATTATTTAATAAATATAAAATAAATATATTAAAATTAATTTTTTTATATTTTTAATAAATATTTTTAAAATTTATAATCTTAACATATATATTAAAGATACGAGATAGCTAAAATCCATCTTAAAATAGTATCAATAATTAAGAAAAGAGACCTACCACCGAGTAAAATATAATAGTGCGTTCAAGTATGTTGTCCCATTTTATGATGGGGGAGAAGACTGAAGAGCAGATCTGCAACAATTGTATTTTGTTTAATATATTTTGCAACACCTTAATTTATTTGAATGTAAAATTTTGTTCAATTTATTCATTGTTGGTTTCTCTAGAGTATAACAATTACAAACTTTTATAGAAAAAAAATTAGAAATTTAAATTTTCAATGTATTTATTGTGTCATCCAACACTTCTTTTCTATTAAGCATTAACTAATAATAGATTTTAATATTAATAATAAGAGTTTAGTTATCATGTGTTTTAAAAATATATATTAATATTTTAAATTAAAAATTATTAAAAAATAAAAATTTAAAATATTAATATATTTATTTTAAAAAATTTAAATATGTTTATTAATAATAATAAATTTATCATGTATTTTTAAAATACGTTAGCTAAATTCTATCTACTAGAACTCACCATTTCATAAGTTAAATATAATCTTAAAATAGCAGCCTCAATAATAGTGATGAACCCAAAAAATTGATGTTGAAGCTAAGGGTAAAAATAATACATTAACTACTAAATTTCTTCGTTTCAAATTTAATAGAGTGACTTTAGATTGTAAGGGTAATTTTTTTTTTGAAATATTTTTTTATTATTATTTCTAAAAATATAAAAATATATATTCTAAATTAGTAAATTGATCAATTCACTTTAAAAATTTATATGCAACATAATTATATATAATAGAATAGAACGAAAGATAAACAAATAAATAATAAGATCACTAAATTGAGAATAAAATAAAATTTGTAATTGAAAATATAAAAAAGAGAAATAATGAAATTGAAAGATACAGAGTCATAGAGAGCTATATAAAACAAAATAGAGAATTTAAAATTTACCTTTTGATGAAGAGAAGATAACTACTAGACAAGAAATAAAAAAATAATGTTAAAATATGAAACTAAGAAAAGAATTTAAAAGAATAAATGAGTGACGGCTAAAATTTAAAAATAAAAGAAGATTAAATTTAATTAGGTTAACTAATAGTCAATATAATAAAAAAATAAAGTAAATTTAAAATTTTTAATAATTAGGTTTAATTTATTTATAGTGAAATTATTTAAATTTTAAAATAAGATATTTTATATATATTTCAAAAAATAAATTGAGAATGGGGCAAGTGTCCCCCATTACCGAGCGTAGGTCCCTGCCTGGTCAATAGAGAAAAGACATGCCACCAACTAAAGTAGACTAGGAAGAAATTCATTCAGGGAGAATAATTTGCATAAGCAAATTGCATGCAAAACATAAAACCAAATATATGCTGGGTAGTTAAAAGGTAATTATAATATAAAAATGTTATGTAAAAATTTTTATTTTTTAATAAATAAGTGATATTTATTTTTTTTATTACTTATTTTTTATTATTCACCTTTTTTGTTTGTTTGTTTAGAGTTATTAATATTTTTTTTAAAAATTAATTTTATTTTTTTTAAATTAAATTTTTAATATTTTTCAATCACATTATTAGCTGCCCATTGCCCAGCTATGTGATAGCCTTTGAGAAAATGAGAAGGCCAATTCTATGGTGCCTATGATTTGGTACCTAAATTTTGCCTAACTTTCTTTTTGTAGTAAGTTTTGAATTTTTAAAAATTATTTATTTTTATATCTTTTAAATTAAATATTGATTTTTAACTCTTTTTAGTAAATAGGCACCACATTTTAGGCACCATAGCATTCACCTTCTTTTTATTAGCTTAAACTTTTGTAAAAAGTGATTTCATAATACTCCCTATAAAATTATCAAATTTTATGGTTTTGATCTCTGTAATTTTTTAAATGGTTTTGGTCTAAAAATTTTCGTAAGTGAGAGCGGTGCTTGTGGAAGTCTGGAAGAGGATTATGAATGGGTATTACGCTTGATCTATCTGAATGTTGAATGATAGTAGAATGAATTTTACTTCTGTAATTTTTGGACCAAAACTATAAGAAAATTCTTGCATGGAGCAAATCGTAAATTACTTTGCAAGGACTCAACTTATTTTATCATAAAATAAAGTAGGAATGCCTTTAACCTCATGTGGACCTTAAAAGGGTTTGACTTAGCTACTTTAAGCTCTTTTTCTGTGAGTGGTTACAAATTTAATTAAACACAATAAAAAAATTAATTTATTTGAGAAAAATAATTTTCAAATTTTTTTAAAAAATAAAAATTTGTTGGAGGTTCTAAAGTATCCAATCTGACATTATTTGGGGGACAAATTGAGTGCTACTCTTTATCGTTCATTGCCAAAAGTTTATGATCACATATAATAGGGTTAACATACATGACAAGCTTGTGGAATCTAATAATTTTATCTGTTAATTGTTATCAATGATTTAATGTGTTTTTTTAATCCCCGTGTGTCGCACAGGCAATATAAAATATGATAACTTCCTAAAAGGACAAAATGAAATGGGAGTGTGAAATATATAATTAAATTAAAATAATTGTGGCAGTTGAAGAGTGAAGAGATAGTGGGTGAATTGCATAGCAGCTAACGTAGATGTAAGCATGCAAACACCAACCAAATTAATTTTTTTTATTATTTTAAAAAATAATGCGTATATTTTAAGGATTCAACGGTAATTTAATTGGTGACACATTGCTAGAAAGAGGTTTAAGTATTCTTATAGGGATTTTTTATTTTAATAAATAAATTAAATATAATATTTTTGAAATAAATAATTTAAAAAATGTTTATCGTAATAAATATCCATGTCTTATCTTGTTTACCGTGTAAACAAAAAACGAGATATATGTAATTTTTCAATTTTCGTATATCTCGTTTATCGTATAAACGAGATAGATATTATCTCATTTATAATATAAATAAAATATATGTATTTATAACACTACAATAATATAGATTATTTTTTAGGGTTATATGTGTAAGAAAAGAATTAAAATTTGTCAAAAAAATAAATTTTGACACTATTCTAACTATGAAAATATATTAATAAAAATTTTGTCAAAAATAATATTTTTAACATATAAGTAATTGTGAAAAAAAATTTAAATCTTATTTTGATAAATATTGGCGGTCAAAAATAATTTGTTAAAAAAATTTGAGAATATATTTTCTGTGATACTTATTAACAGTCAAAAATACTATTTATTTTGATACTTATTGACCATAAAATATTCTCAACAAAAATTTTAAGAAGAATAAATTGAGATTTTGAAGATAAAGAATGAGAGTAGTGTGATGTCAAAATTGAGCCCAGAGAAAAAAATAATGGAGTAAATTGAAAACAAATGAGCGTCAAAATTGAGAAGTAAGTTTCTACGGTCAAATTATTCATAAAAAAACATAGAGAATTTGACATTTGTGATATTTATTAAAAATATATATTATTTTTGACATTTAATTATGGTGTTAAAAAATTAAATATTAAAATAGCTCTTTTTTTTGTAGTGTAAATAATTAAATATAATTTTTAAAAATAATAAAAAATATTAATACTTTTAATTTGAACAAACTCTTACCAATGGAATAATATTTCAAATAATAGGAAAGATAAACTATCCATTTTAAATAGTAGAGAAGATAAACGGTCCATTTATCACGTTTACTCTAAAAGCATATAGGTGCACCGTTAAATTGCCCACTATTAAGACGATTAGCTTAGATTGACTCTTAATAGGAATCATCCAACCAATCAATCCATCTCCATTGAGTTCTGTCTGGGATAAGGTTAGATGGATTGATTAGTTGGATGATTCCTATTAAGAGTCAATCCAAGATAACCGTATTAACAGTGGACAGTTTAACGGTGCATTAAAACTCCTTTTAAAAATTCCTTGAAGCTTTGGAGTACTAAAACTCCTTTTAAAAAGTTAGAAAGAACGTTAACATTTATAATTATTTTTTATTTTTTTATTTAAAATTTGTTTGGGCTAGCATTAAATTTTATATTAGATCCGTTTGGACTTATCATCAGGTTGGATTTATTATACTTTTTTATTATTTTTTTGGTGACTATTATACTTTTTTATTAATATTACTCATATTAAATTATTATAACATTTAAAAAAATTATTATAATATTATAATTGAAAAAAAAATAAAAAATTTAAAAATCAAAACATATTTTTAGTATTAATTTTAAAAGACTAAAAAAATATCCTTTAAAATTAAAATGATTTAATTTTAATTTAAAATTTATTTAATTAAAAAGACAAAATATTCTTTTAGTATTAATATTATTTAAATATATTAAAAAAAGACCAAAATAATATTTATTTTGTGTAAGCATGTTAAAAGGGAAAAAAATTCTATGCCATTAATTACTTAAAAATATTTATGAATTTAACTTTAATTTTAAAAATTTAAATTTATATGTATATTATATAACGTAAAATAAATACTTCGTATAAGAGAATGAATTTAATTATTGTTCTTCTTTCTAATTTTAAAAATTAATTATCTTAAACATTTTGTATTTTAATTTTAATTATTTATATTTAGTTCATTCCATTACACTCAAAAAATATTCTTAAACTTATTATTGAAATTAAAAAAATTAATATAATTTAAATAATTTATATGTATAATTTAATTAAATAGACTTAACTCTCTAATATTTTTTAAAGAGGACAAAATACAAAATTGAGACAAAAATATCTTTTTAAAAAGAAATCTAGGAATTATTATTAACCTTATTGAAAAAATAAAAAACTTTAAATTTCACAAAATATTTTTTTTAGAGTTTGGGATTCGACCTAAACTAATTATCCTATATATTAAAAATAAAAATATAAATTTATATAATTTTTACCTAACCTTGATCAAACTTTAACCATCATTCACATTTTTTATTCTTATTTTTTTCTTTGCAAATTTTTTTCCGTCTTTTTAAAGAAATCTAATTCTAATTTGATATTCAAATCAATGCAAACTGATATGATCGGTTCATGTTTAATTACAAAAACATATTTACACCCTAACTTCATGAGTTAAAGATCAGAAGCAACAACTCTAGTTACAAATCTGACGATAATTTAACACTATTCTATTTAAATTATAATATTAAATAAATAATTAAAATAAATAAAATTTAAAATTATTAATTAATTAAAACATAAAAATAAATCTTAAAAAATAAAAATATATCAGTATGATTTTGATTGTACTGTAATAAGTTTATGAAATTCTAAAACAAAATAAATCTTAAAGATAAAAATAAAAAAATTGTTATGAAAAACAATAATTTTTTATTTTATTTCAATAAAAAATTTAACACTAATAAAACACTAATTAAAAAAAAACGTTGCTTAATAGGTAAAGATATATTTTATGATTATTTTATGGTTTTTATTTAAAATATAATTTTATGTTAGTGTTAATTTTTTAAATATTAATTTTTTAAAAAAATATAATTTATTGGCATTAATTGTTTGATGATGTTATCAATATATAATAAAATTTCCATTAATAGAATATTTATTAGAAAATTGTGCCAACACACATTACAATATTGATAATCTAAAGGAGTTTCAAAACTCCAAACACAAGGGGAGTATTGTAACATCCACCTGGAATCATATCCCGTGATTCTGCATCCCAAAAGCTCGTTCACTAGAAACAAGAAATTATAACTGTTGAGTTAAGAAATTAACTAAATTTATTAGTGATGACAAACATTATTTTTGGCAAAATAAATAATTAGAGTTATTTAATTAAAAAGTATACATTGCTAATTATTTATGTTATGCTGCAGGCCATAATTCAATTTAAGCAGCTCAATTTGAATGAAAAGTAAAACAAGGCTAATGGGCTGAATAGTAAGTAAAGACAAGCCCAAGTCATTCATCTCAAACAAAATTCATCAAAGAAGCATAGCAAGGCACCACGGGCTGAAGTAAAGAAGAACCCGATCCAAGCTCGAAATTGTTTTTCAATTTCCCACCATCTTGCTCCAACCAAAGCAATGTTCCTCTCCTCTCTAATCAAGTCACATCAAGACTTCAGAAAAGTAAGAAAGAGAAAGAGAGAAAAAGCTTCCTTCATAAGCTAGTAACCAAAGAAGCAAGAGAGAGAGAGTTAAAGCTTGAAGCACAGAAGCTAAAACAGAAATTCCAAGCTAAATCAAGCTTAAGAAAGGTAATCCATCTCATCTTGCATGCATCAGATCTTCATCATTTCTTTCTAACTCTCTGCTCTATCCGAAAATGGTATTCAAGGGAAAAGTTGATCTCTGTTCTTCACTGCTACAAATCCACGGTCACAAGAGATTCTTGGGGACCAAGTTGCATCTCTATAGTTCAGATCAAGTTGACCATTGGAAAACTATTATGGTTGCTGTTTTATGGGTTTCGGTCAAGGTTAGGAAGTCATAATGAAAGTTTCTTTTCTAAGGATTAAGGTGAAAAAGTGAATCTGTGGGTTGGTGAAGCTCAAGGCTCAAGGTGTTGACCTTGGAAGAAGAACCAAGCAACATGCAAGGAGATAAGAAGTAGCTTGCTGTTTATTCAGAAGTAAGGAGAGAAAACCAGAGAGTGAGAACAGTGTTCTGTTAAGAAGTTCATCTACTTGGATAATGCTTTCTTTCAAAAAAGCATTCGGCCAATACTGAAGAACTGCATCTGAGGTTTGCGAATCTGGTTTTGCACATAGCTAAGAGGCTGCTGATGAAGTCAATCTCCTTCATGTTTTACTGATTGTAATGTACTTTTCTAAGTTTATCTCTCTGTAATTTCTTGTGAGAAAAGGCATTGTGAGAAAGCTTAAGAAAAAGCCATGAGTAGAAAAAGGCTTAGAGATACACATGAGAGAAAAGCCTAGAGTTATTTTCTGATTTCTTTAGGTATGTTTATGTCTTGTATCTTGTACCTGTAAGGTATCCCTTTCTTAGTTGGGTTAGCACTAAGAGGTATAGTTAGGTATTATCATAGCCAATGTCAAGTTAGGTTAGAACTTGAGTGTGAAAGGATTGGGTCAATCCTGTGTTATTGGTGTATGTAATATTGTTAACTATAGTGAAATTCTTCCATAGTTGTGGAGGAGACTGGATGTAGGTTGCATAGCACAAGGCAACTGAACCAGGATACTTGCTGGTGTTAGCTTTTCTTTTCTCTGCTGTGTTCTGTTTTCTGATTTTCATGAGACAAAAATAAATTGTCTCATAAATTTTCGCTGCTCAGATCGAACAGAAACAAAATAGCAAAGGTATTTCAAAAGGGTAATAACAGCAAATCAAAGGAAGGCATAGATTCAACCCCCTTCTCTAAGCCTACCACAACCTTCAATTGGTATCAAGAGCTAAGGTCTCAAGAATCAAGCTTAACCGCTTGGAGCAAAGATCTAATGGCGAACAACCTAGGCACAACCACAGTTGCCTACACCCTCACTGAAGGCTAGTCAAACAACCGGCCACCTTTCTTTAACGGAAAGAACTATTCCTACTGGAAAGAAAGGATAAGGATCTTCATCCAATCCATTGACTACAACCTATGGAAGATCGTTGTGAGTGGTCCCAAGATCCCAACAAAAACAAGTGTTGATGGAGTGGTGACTCCGAAAGAAGAAGCCGAATGGAATGAAGATGACAAGAAGAAGATAGAGCTGAACGCTAAAGCAATCAACCTTCTTTACTGTGCTATCAGCTTTGAAGAATACCGGAAGGTGTCTAGATGCAAGACAGCCAAAGAAATCTGGAAAAAACTCCAAGTTACACATGAAGGCACCAAACAAGTCAAAGAAATGAGGATTGATATGCTGCGAAAAGAGTACGAGATGTTTAGCATGAAGGATGGAGAAAGCATTGATGAAGAGTTTGAGAGATTCTCAATCATAATCAACAACCTTGATGCTATAGGTACAAACTATGCAGAACAAACCTTGGTGAGAAAACTCCTTAGAAGCCTCACAAAAGAGTGGGAAAACACTGCCACTGTCCTAACCGAGAGTAACAACATAAGCCCCATAACCAAACCTATGATGAGCTGAGAGGAAAACTCCTTGCCTATGAAACCACACACACAAACACTGACTCAAAGAAAAAGGGAATAGCCCTCAAGTCACAAATAGAACCGAAAGAGAGTGAGTCTAGTGATGGTATTTCAGATGACGAGCTTTTGTTTTTTGCTAGGAGATTTAGAAGAATGATAAAAAGCAAGGGCAAATACAAGGGTTCAAGTTCAAAGGAGCAAAAGATAGACTTGAGCAAGGTGACGTGTCATCATTGCAAGGAGGCTGGGCACTTCAAGTCAAACTGTCCAAAGCTCAAAAAAGAGGACAAAGGAAAGAAGGAAAGAAAGAGAGTACTCATGGCAGCTTGGGAGGATCTTGAGAATGACTCAAATGAAGAAGAAGAATCTGAAGGAGATGACAAGGATTGTTTCATGGTTGGAAACAACAATCTTGATGAGGTAAACTATTATGATTTAACCATTGAAGACTTGCATGCTATTATTGATGATCTCACTTTAAATACATCAAAACTGCTTGACAAATATAATGAGTGTAGATCCGAAAGAGATGTGTTAAGAGTTGAAAATGAATTTTTAAAAGAAAAAGTGAAGGAAACTGAATGTGCTTTGGATATTATTGAAGAAAACAGATTTCTAAAATCTGAACTTGAAAAATTAAAAAGAAAGCACATTGTGGATCCTTCTCATGAGTTAATTGCTGAAAATGAAAGACTAAATGAAATGATCAAAAGGCTGAATGGTGACTTAGCAAAATTTGCTCAAGGGTCTAGCAACTTGGATAAATTACTTGCAAGTCAAAGGCCATTGTTTGAAAAATCTGGTTTAGGCTACATAGCCAAGGAAGATATAATTTCTAACACTTCCTCTATAAAATTTGTGGCCTCTTTATCAAATACCAATCCATACCAAACAAATCAGGTATCGGATATGATTCAACATGTGAAAAATCTGATGAAGAATACACAAATGAAGCTGAGCCCTCACCAAGAACTGGTCCAAGCTCAAACCGGCCAGGTTTGGGTTACATTTCGAAAAATGAGGCTGCTTTCAAGAAACCAATTTTTTACAACAAAACCTCATTTTCGAAAGGTAAAAATGTTCAAAGAAATTCTGATGAAAATGCTTTCACAAAGAGGAATAACTCTAATAAAAATCAGTTTGCCAAAAGAAATACATCTCCTCTAAAAACCAGAAAATTTCAAAACTTTAATCATTTCAAGCAATATAACTCATATCAGTTTCAACAACACACACCAGAAAATCATTGTGTAAATTGCAAAAAATTTGGTCACTCATATGCACAATGCTTCATTGAAAAGAGAATTGTAGGAAACAAAGTCTACAATGTTGTTTGTGATTTCAATGCACTTGGGCAGCCAAGATGGATTAACTTCAAAGGATCCAAATTAATTTGGATACCTAAGGCTACTTGAAACTCATCATGCAGATTTGCCTAGCATCTAAGAACAAAAGGGACATGTGGTACATGGACAGTGGATGTTCAAGGCACATGACTGGAAGGTCAACCTACTTCATCAAACTAAATAAGTATGATGGAGGTTTTGTGACCTTTGGAGATGATGGTAAAGGTAAAATCATTGCTGTTGGAAAAGTAGGTAATAAGCAATCTACTTTCATTGATGACGTACTTTTGGTTTGTGGTTTAAAGCACACTCTTTTAAGTATAAGTCAGCTGTGTGATTTAGGATATTTAGTTATTTTCAAAAGACTTGAATGCTGCGTTGTTAATGAAAAAACAAATGAAGTGATGTTTGTTGCCAAGCGTTTCAATAATATGTATGGACTTACTCTTGATGAACTAAAAGATCAAAATGTAGCTTGTCTCCACTCTAAAGATTCTGAAAAGTGGTTATGGCACAAGAGATTGGGCCATGCAAGTATGTTTCAAATAAACAAACTTGTAAAGAAAGAGTTAGTAAGAGGTCTTCCTTTGGTTAAGTTTGACAAAGACATCACTTGTGATGCTTGCCAAATGGGAAAACAAACAAAAAGTTCTTTTAAACCAAAGGAAGACATCTCTACTAAAAGACCACTTAAGTTGCTATACATTGATTTATTTGGTCCAACAAGAACTCAAAGCCTAGGTGGTAAACATTATGGTTTAGTAATTGTGGATGACTATACTAGGTTTGGTTGGGTTTTATTTCTTGCTCACAAAAATGAAGCCTTTTCGGCCTTTGAACCTTTTTGCAAGAAAATTCAAAATAAAAAGGATTTGAAAATCTCTTCTATAAGAAGCGATCATGGAACTGAATTTGAAAATAATTTGTTTGAATCCTTTTGTG
This sequence comes from Arachis duranensis, assembly GCF_000817695.3. NCBI lineage: Eukaryota > Viridiplantae > Streptophyta > Magnoliopsida > Fabales > Fabaceae > Arachis > Arachis duranensis. The sequence continues at coordinate 86,494,606 of NC_029773.3, read as the reverse complement.
AGGAATTTGGAATATCTCACAACTTCTCTTGTCCAAGAACACTACAACAAAATGGTGTTGTGGAAAGAAGAAATAAAAGCATACAAGAGATGACAAGAGCCATGCTTTGTGAGAGTAATGTTCCTAAATTCCTTTGGGCTGAAGCGGTTAACACAGCTTGCCACATTTTAAATAGAACAATCATAAGGAAATTTTTGAAGAAAACCCCTTATGAACTTTGGAAAGGCTACCCACCAAACTTAGATTACTTGCACATTTTTGGATGTAAATGTTTTGTTTTAAATAACAAAGAAAATTTGGGAAAATTTTATCCAAAGGCTTATGAGTGTTTGTTTGTAGGATATTCCACAACTAGTAAAGCTTATAGGGTTTATCATCAAGATGCTAGAATTATTGAAGAGTCCATACATGTTACATTCTGTGACATTAATTTGGTGCAAAGCATTTTAGAAGATGGTGATGCAGGAAATCAAGCTCAAAAGGAGGATGGAACTGCTCAGAATGATGGAAAAGAAAATTCGGGACAAGCTGAACCAAAAACTGCAAATGCTAAAAATTCAAGAGACGATTCCATTTTGTCTCATGAATCTGAAGGAACTCCTACAGCCAGCAGCGCCCAGAATCCCTTGGTAACTTAATCTGCCTCCAAGTCTACCAGACCTCGTGAATGGAGATTCTTGAAGAATTATCCTGAGGAATTTGTCATTGGGGACGTCTCTCATGGAGTGCAAACTAGGTCTTCCACTAGAAAGGCAAATGAAGGTTCAAACATTGCCCTTCTTTCACAAATAGAGCCTCAAAACGTCAAGGAAGCCCTTAGTGACCCCTCTTGGATTAAGGCTATGGAGGATGAGCTTCTTGAGTTTGAAAAGAACCAAGTGTGGACGTTGGTTCCAAGGCCAAGTGGAAAGAAAGTGATCGGCACCAAGTGGATATTCCGGAACAAGTTAGGAGAAGATGGTAGCATTGCAAGAAACAAGGCAAGGCTAGTGGCACAAGGATATGACCAAGAAGAAGGAATAGACTTTGATGAATCCTTTGCCCCTGTTGCCCGAATGGAAGCCATAAGACTTCTCTTAGCCTATGCTGCATTTTGTGGTTTTAAATTATACCAAATGGATGTGAAATGTGCATTTTTGAATAGTGTGATAGATAGAGAAGTATATGTGGAGCAGCCTCCTGATTTTGAAAATAAAGAGCATTCTAATCATGTTTTTAAATTATCTAAAGCTCTCTATGGTTTAAGACAAGCTCCTAGAGCTTGGTATGAGAGACTTAGCTCTTTTCTTTTGAAAAATAGTTTTCAAAGAGGTACCACCGACACAACTCTATTTATCAAGAATTCTAATGAC
>NC_029773.3:86474187-86493159 GCF_000817695.3 Arachis duranensis | reverse complement strand
TTTCATTCATCAAGAAAAGTATGCCAAGGAATTAGTTAAGAAATTTGGTCTTGAAAATGCCAAACCCATGGGAACTCCCATACACCCTAATTCAAAATTAGATAAGGGAGAAACTGAGAAAGATGTTGATAAGACTAGGTATAGAGGAATGATTGGTTCTCTTATGTACTTAACTTCCTCTAGACCCGATATTGTGCAAATTGTTGGATTGTGTTCTAGGTTCCAATCCAAACCAAAAGAGTCACATCTTTCGGCAGTTAAAAGGATCATTAGATATGTTCACGGCACATCCAATTTTGGTCTTTGGTATCCTAAGATTGATGATTTTTCTGCAGTTGGTTATTGTGATACAGATTTTGCTGGTGATAGAGTTGATAGAAGGAGCACTTCTGGTTTATGCTGCTTCCTTGGAAAGTCCTTAAATGTTTGGTCAAGTAAGAAGCAACCAACAGTGGCCTTATCCACTGCAGAGGCTGAGTATATAGCTGCTTCTTCTTATTGTTCTCAGCTTTTATGGTTAAAAACACAGCTTGCTGATTACAAATTAAAAGCTGAAAATATACCCCTGATGTGTGATAATATGAGTGCCATTAATATTTCTAAAAATCCAGTTTTGCACTGTAGGACTAAGCATATTGAAGTGAAATTCCACTCAATAAGAGAACATGTCCAAAAGGGGGATATTTGCATTCAATTTGTTAAATCAGAGGAGCAATTAGCAGATATTTTTACAAAACCATTAGCTGAGGATAGATTCTGCATGCTTAGAACTTGTCTAGGAATTCTGAGTTATGTTTCTTTATTTGAAAAATGCTGATGCACTTGCTGGAGCTTTTTGTCTCATGAACAGGTATGAGACAATTCTAGACAGGTGATGAACACTTCCTTCAAGTCAGCGTGTTCTGGGTTTATTGCTAGTGAAAAATCAATCTGGACCAACTTCAATTCAGATCTGGGTTGTCCTATGTATTTCATTAATTCAATCCACATCTGGGCCCAACATGAATGTTACATTCTTACTTGTTTATTTTTTTTGTGGTTAAGTTTTCTTAAATTTTTTGTGGCCCGAAAAGTTTCTTTTTGGTTAACTTAATTTTTTATTTTGGTCGAAAAAGGGTTTCAATTTAATTTTTGTTGTCTTTCAAAATTTAAAATTAATCTTTTGTTTTTAATTCAAAATCCAATAAAATCTTTCTTTTATGAGGTCATGTCTTTTCAAGTCTTTTCAAATGGTGATGCAGTTGCATGGTTTTAGAAATCTACTTTTTGGGTACGGTTACCAACTCTCCCTCTCTTCCCTCCATAACTTCTCCACACTCTCTTCGGTTTCTTCCCACTCACTTTACTACTTCTCTTCCCTCAAAAGACTGAAACTAACCAAATGAGGAAGAAAATTATTGCAAAGAGGGCTCCTCGTGAGAAGATTTACAAGCTACCCACAAAGCCTTCCACTCGCTCTCAAGACCGGACCTTTACCCCTTCTCCTTCTCCTCCTACCTCTCCTCCTCGCTGCGACCCCATGGCTCGGACCAAAAACACTCCAAGGTTTCCTGCCTCTGCCAAGCCGATGCCACCACCAAAGGCCACACCTTCCAAGCCTAGCTTCGCAAAACCGAGTTCAGCAAAGCCTAGCTCCTCCAAAGCCAAACGTCCGGAGACTGAGGAACCTATTCCCGAACAAACACAACCCAAATCCAGGTCGGTTCCAATGCGCTCTCAACGAGGTAACACTCGAGTCCCTCTCAAAAATGTTAAAGAACCAGAAATTGGACCATTTGATCACAAAGCTCATTTTTTGACCTCTCATTCAAACTATAATCCCTTTAGATTCAAATCTGCCATGAATAATGATTTTTATGAGGGAGTCATCCAGTATCGCACCCTATGCTCTTCATTTCTCGCTGATCTGCCATCTTTGAAAAGAAAAGGTTTTCCTTTTGTTGACAACTTAATTTTTCTGGACTGGAATCACCTTTTTGACATCAAAAAACATGTTTATCCCTTGTTGGTCAAAGAGTTTTATGCAAACATGACTTATCATGAAGGCACCGCTCATTTGTATGTCAAGGGCCAAGATATCATTTTAAACAATGAGACCATCAGTGAAGCTTTGAAGTATACTGATGTTGGGCCTTGTGCATACACGTCAGTTAAGTGGGATGAAGGAGTTGGTGTTTCTTACAATGATGCCCTGGCTAGTATTGTGAACATGTCTCCTTAATAGATGGCATTACACTCACACACAAAGCCCTAGGATATGAACGTGCTCAGTTGCACCGAATGGTCAACCACATTATACTTCCTCAAAGTGGTTCATATCAAAGGGTTTCATACATTGACACTATTGTTTTATATGCCATTCTCACCAAAACTGAAATTTCATTTGCATATTTGATGATTAGATACATGTTTGATTCTGTTAGAAGTGAAAAGGACAAAGCTCTTCCTTATGGCATGTTTCTAACTTGTATTTTTGAGTATTTTGGTGTTGACTTGACCAATGAGAAATATGAAAATAGACATTCATATCTAAAGGGAGGTGGTTTAGTGAAACAGAACAAAGGACCCACTAGATCTGAAAGAGTCGTCCTAGATGATGAAGATGAAGACTTTATCCCTGAGGATTCTACTGCTCCCTCCACTGAGGGTACTTCCATCTTCACTGGGAAGAAATCCACACTGCTAAATGTGGTCAGGGATGTAGCTCAAGAGTTTGTCTCCCAATCGAATCACTTGATTGAATTGAGCAAAGAGAAAAGGAAGCTGGCTAGCAAGCATGAGAACTTTCTGAAGAAATCGAGGGATAGGGTGGCTGTGCTCATGACCTTCATTGATAACCTTCAAAATGATGAAGACGTTGCCACTGATGTTGAAGAGGAAGTTGCTTCGGAGGGGAGTGGTTCTGATGCCTAGGATTTGTCTCATAAAAGCTGCTGCTGCTCTCCTTTTGTCTCATGATTTCTGTTTCTTTCGTTACTTTTGAACTGTTTCATTTTGGATGACTGTAATAACTCTTAATATTGCTGCAATTTTGACAGTTTAGTTAGTACTTTGAACTGTGCTCTAACTCTTTTCTGCAGGATACAAGACTTTCTTTTTGTTGATCTTTTCTCTTATCCGCCCTTGATGACAAAAGGGGGAGTAATAGCAATAGGATATAAGATATGTTTGCATGTTGAATATTCATGTTGAATACTCTTTGCTGCATTAATACCTGTTTTCACATGCTAAATCTGTTTGCTAATGGTATTAGCTTGATGTTGGGCTGATTTTGTGATGTTGTGATGTTGCTTATCTGATATCCCTTAGCCAAGATAAATGTATTTAGCTCTTCATTGTGCTCTCTTTAAGATCAAAGAAACTTAGAAACAAAAAGAAAAGCACAAATTCAGGGGGAGCTAATCTTGAAAAGGAAAGGGGGAGCAACATAAGAGCAAATGACAAAAATCAAAATGAGTTTCTATACCTTACTCAATTTACTTCCTTTTTTATTATTGCTTAAATTATATTTGTCATCAAGGGGGAGATTGTTGAGTTAATAAATTAACTAAATTTATTAGTGATGACAAACATTATTTTTGGCAAAATAAATAATTAGAGTTGTTTAATTAACAAGTATACATTGCTAATTATTTATATTATGCTGCAGGCCATAATTCAATTTAAGTAGCTCAATTTGAATGAAAAGCAAAACAAGGCTAATGGGCTGAATAGTAAGTAAAGACAAGCCCAAGTCATTCATCTCAAACAAAATTCGATCCAAGCTCGAAATTGTTTTTCAATTTCCCACCATCTTGCTCCAACCAAAGCAACGTTCCTCTCCTCTCTAATCAAGTCACATCAAGACTTCAGAAAAGTAAGAAAGAGAAAGAGAGAAAAAGCTTCCTTCATAAGCTAGTAACCAAAGAAGCAAGAGAGAGAGAGAGTTAAAGCTTGAAGCACAGAAGCTAAAACAGAAATTCCAAGCTAAATCAAGCTTAAGAAAGGTAATCCATCTCATCTTGCATGCATCAGATCTTCATCATTTCTTTCCAACTCTCTGCTCTGTCCGAAAATGGTATTTAAGGGAAAAGTTGATTTCTGTTCTTCAATGCTACAAATCCACGGTCACAAGAGATTCTTGGGGACCAAGTTGCATCTCTATGGTTCAGATCAAGTTGACCATTGGAAAACTATTATGGTTGCTGTTTTATGGCTTTCGGTCAAGGTTAGGAAGTCAGAATGAAAGTTTCTTTTCTAAGGATTAAAGTGAAAAAGTGAATCTGTGGGTTGGTGAAGCTCAAGGCTCAAGGTGTTGACCTTGGAAGAAGAACCAAGCAACATGCAAGGAGATAAGAAGTAGCTTGCTGTTCATTCAGAAGTAAGGAGAGAAAACCAGAGAGTGAGAACAGTGTTCTGTTAAGAAGTTCATCTACTTGGATAATGCTTTCTTTCAAAGAAGCATTTGGCCAATACTGAAGAACTGCATCTGAGGTTTGCGAATCTGGTTTTGCACATAGCTAAGAGGCTGCTGATGAAGTCAATCTCCTTCATGTTTTACTAATTGTATTGTACTTTTCTAAGTTTATGTCTCTGTAATTTCTTGTGAGAAAAGGCATTGTGAGAAAGCTTAAGAAAAAGCCATGAGTGGAAAAAGGCTGAGAGATACACATGAGAGAAAAGCCTAGAGTTATTTTCTGATTTCTTTAGGTATGTTTATGTCTTGTATCTTGTACCTGTAAGGTATCCCTTTCTTAGTTGGGTTAGCACTAAGAGGTATAGTTAGGTATTATCATAGCCAATGTCAAGTTAGGTTAGAACTTGAGTGTGAAAGGATTGGGTCAATCATGTGTTATTGGTGTATGTAATATTGTTAACTATAGTGAAATTCTTCCATAGTTGTGGAGGAGACTGTATGTAGGTTGCATAGCACAAGGCAACTGAACCAGGATACTTGCTGGTGTTAGCTTTTTTTTTCTCTGCTGTGTTCTGTTTTCTGATTTTCATGAGACAAAAATAAATTGTCTCATAAATTTCCGCTGCTCAGATCGAACAGAAACAAAATAGCAAAAGTATTTCAAAAGGGTAATAACAGCAAATCAAAGGAAGGCATAGATTCAACCCCCCTTCTCTAAGCCTACCACAATCTTCAATAACTTCTGCGTTTACTCAAGGCACGTTTAGGTTGTTGCTAGTTATTATTAGTTTTTCCATAATTTTTTCTAAATAAATACTGAGAATATTAAAACAATTATTCTAATTTTTGTGCACTGTTTACTATTTTAATTTTTTATAATATGTATTATTATTTTTATATACTTAAAAAATTGTCAATTTTTATATGTTATTTTTAATTTCATAAATAAATATTAATTTTTATTATAATAATAAAAAATTATAATATACTAAAATAGAGTACTATAAAAAATATTATATAAAAAATATAAAAAAATTAAATATACTTAAAAAATAATATTATAATTTAATATTATATTTTTTTAATAATTAATTAATTATTTATTTAAAAGTGATTTTAACTAATATTATTCAAACAATATTTATTTTATCAAAATTAATTTTAGTAAAAATTGTCAAACATAAATCATGTTAGCACAAACTCACTTCTACCTAAAATCAATTCTACAAAATCACTTCCATTCAAACTCCAATTTGCCCAATGTGAATCCAAACATACTTAGTGTGTGTTTGGATTTCAGTTTGCAAACGGGAGTTTGTAGTTTGCAAATGGGAATTTGCATAAAATTGATTTTGCAAACTTGATTTTGATGAAAAGTAAGTTTGTGTTAACATAATTTATGTTTGGCAATCTTTATATCAAAATGAATTATAGTAAAATAAATATTGTTCGGATTATACTACTCAAAATCACTTTTACATAAAAAATTACTAAAAGAGACATCAATTAAAATAATTTTTATATTATTCTATTATTTTACTTTAGATATTTAAATAGATCTTATTAATTCATTTTATAATAAAGTTAATATTTACTTACTAAATTAAAGTAACATATAAAAATTGACAAAATATATTTTAATACATAAAAATACTAATAAATATTAAATTAAAATATAAAACACTAATAAAATACATAAAAAACAATATCTTATACAAAATTATTACATAAGAACACTATTATTTCTACTGCATGTGATTAATAATTTGATCCCTAATCGAATCTCGAACACGGTCCATTTCTACAGAAGAGCTAATGGTTAGAGTTTGATCTGAGTTTTCACCAACATAACTATTATCTTCTCCATCAAGATAATACTTATATTCATATTGATTAAACTCAGTATCTGTTTCAGAATGTCTTCTAATAAAATTATGAATAGCCATTGCTGCACACACTATCTGCACTTGAGTTTCAATTTTGAACTTGGGCATGTGTCGCAAGATAGCAAATCTATTTTTCCACACTCCAAAAGTCCTTTCTATTGTGCATCTTAAGCTTGAGTGATAATAATTAAATACTTCATTATGATTTGTGAATCCAGAAGAACGCCTAAAATCTGCAAGATGATAGCGCTCACAAAAAAAGTAATAACATACCTGAGGACTGAGGGATTAGAACACTGAAAAAATAATATAAAAAAAAGTCAATGATAAAAAATAAGTAAAAAATAAAAAGAACAAAGTCAAATAAAAATAAAAAAGACACTTTACATATTAAACATAAAAAACAGTAAATAATAAAAAAAATTCATATGAACTTAAAAATAATAAGAAATAAAAATATAAAAGGGAGTACTATACATTTTATAATATTAAACAAAAAAATATTTTATAATCTATTTTAGTGTCATTAGTACTCTTTAATTTAGTATCATTTATATAAATAAAAAATAATAAAAATATCATAAAAATTAATAAAAATAAAAATTTATATCAACAATAGTTGTCATATAAATAAAAAAAATAATAAAAATATAACAATAGAAAATTAAAAAAATAACATCAGAATACTAAAAAATAATATGAAAAATATTTATCATATAAATAAAAAATATAAAAATCAAAATATGAAAGAAAGAATTAAAAATAATAAAAAAATTAAAATCTTTAACTTAGCAGTGATGAAAATAAATCTGAAAAAAAAACTATAAGGAAGAACATACAGAGAACGAATGGTAAAATGAGGAAGAACTTACAGAGAACTAATGGTGAAATGATGTGGTTATGTGCATCCTTTTTATAGATGAAATGAAGGGTACAGTTGGTAGATATGGAATAAATTCCCTACCTAATTCCTCCAACGGTAATTAATTTTCTTAACGTGAACGCAGAAGCTTGAATTTGTAGCTTCACGTGAACGTACGTTCAGAGGTGGAAGCACTTCTGGGTTAGGAATTTCAAAAAGTTGCCAAACATGATATTGGAACGTTCAAGACGCTCAAACGTGCTTTTCTATTCCTCAACGTGATCCCCAAACACACCCTTAGAAGTTGCCACTGCCACTTTCTTCACCTCCAGGCTCTAACACCATCTCTACCTTGCGCTGCACCACTGCTGTTATTGTTTCTGCTTTGCACTACCAGATTCGCCGCTGATGTAATCCCTCTTGTCTACTCGCCATCGTCGTGTTCGTCATTGCTGGAGCTCGCGCCTTGTTCAGCACGGACCTTCGACGAGGCTTCCATGGATCACAGTAAGGTCTTTGTCAACTCCTTGTAGGTTCTCTTTCATTCTCCTTATCACTATTTCACAGCTCAGATTTGCATTTATTTTTCACTGTCTTAACCTTTCGGTTACTCTCTGGTTTGATAACGAAGATGAATTCTATTTTTCTGATAAAATGCGGCGGAATCACGTCGTTTCTTAAGTTGTGCGCTTCCATTGCTAATTGCAGTTGTTGACTTAAATTTGAAACCTCAATTATATATATTTTTGAAGAGTTTTGTTGTTGTAAATTGCCATTACATATGTGAAAAATATGACGGGTGAAAGAGATTGCATTAAAATCTGGGATGGAAGTAAAAAAACAACGATGTTGAGTTCAAAAGAGAAATCTTATCATAGTTACTGGAAATTTGAGATATCTTATACATTAGATTATTATAATTGAGATATCTTATACATTAGATTATTATCAGTGGTCAGGTCACCTCTTATCTTGCACTCACAAGCACGGCGGACTTCGCGCTACCGAACACAGTTACCACCTTGACGGGGCGGGGCTCCACGACTACGCCACTACGTCGAACAATGGCGATTGGGAAACGGGGAGAGGTCCTTCACTACGGAAAACGGGCGCAGATCTCCAGCGCCAGTGACATCCACAATGAGAAGACCGACAGCGTAGGCAGATCGCGGTGGCTAAAGTTCGGGTATGCTGTCACGAGATGAGAAGAGTGATCTGAAGATCTGATCTGCCTCCTTCTCACCTAATTCTTTTTTGGAGCCGCCAACGAGGCCCAACTCGCGAAGTTGGCACCTACGGAACCCAACAAAATAAAATCCCGTTCCAGTTCACGCTAACAACTCGGTTCAGCCGACCGTCCCATCAGCGTCCGTAATTTCATGACAACATGCTTCATTCTGAAAAAGGACAACAGCACGTGTCAATAGTAGATGCAAAGAGAAAGAATATCTGTATATCTTTAGGAAGTTACATCTGTATCGTAGAATGACCCTTATTATTATGTAGTAGTAATTCTTGTATCTATCATACAACATACAAGTACGACTTCCCTTGATGAAATAGTTGACTATGAAATTTCTTCACAACCTTGGCTTCAACAATCGCCCAATAAGAACATGTAGGGAGACGATATACTCTTCAACCAGCAAGGTAACCTAGTGTGGTGCAATTTGCCAAATTTGTTCGTATATTAATTTCTTTTTTCAAATTCACCCATAATAATGTTGTCATTTGAAAAAGGAGATATAAGTGGCGTACTAATTGAAAAACTTCTTTTACAAGAGCAGTTTAATATATTGTCATAATTTTCTATTAATACAAGTGCAGTCTATATATCTTTTGGTTTAGGACAATCCTGCTTAATTTAAATGACATCACTCTCTTGTTAACCTAAAAAAATACTAAATATAACATCACTTTTGTATTTATACATTTATGACATTGTCCAATGTCATGCCATGACCAAGACATCCAATTAGGAAGGCTGAAATTGAGTCTGAATTTTTCTTTCAAATTTCTTTTCAACAACTAGGTCAATATTTTAGAGTGAGATAAACATGTGAAGGGAATATGAGTAATGGATACAATGTCTTTCTAGGGGGATCCTTATAAAAAATATCAAACACCATTGCTTGAGTTAGAATTTATAATATAAAAGAAAGAAGTTTACTTTAAAAGCAATTATTATTTAATCTTTAATTTAGACTTTTCAACTATAATATCTAAATATTTATTTTATTTAAACAAAATTACGAAGATTTTAAAAATTCTATAAATGCATAATATTATTATTAATAATCTGTTATAATTTTCAATTTGAACGAATGCTTGTTATCATTGTAAATCTATCCGATAAAGTAAATGTGATAGCCATTATTATATTGTTTACCTTTTTTTCAAATACAGGAGGTTAATAAACAAATAATTATTAGTTACTCTTATTATTAAGGACTTCAGTACTTTATTAACTAATCTTTTATTATTATTATTATTATTATTATTATTATTATTATTATTATTATTATTATTATTATTTCATGCCAACTAAATTTCTTTGAAAAATAAATTACGATTATAAATTCAATTCTTTTCCCATCTATTTATATACAAAAAAAATAACACAAAAAACATCTGCTGTTTTTTGTAATATTCAAACACATATATTATAAAAACTAACCTTTTTTCTTTATTTTATTTTGTGTTTGAGTTAACACTATCCAACTATATGAATAAAAACCGATCACTAGTGAATCAGTTAAAAAATTAAAAATACCAATCAAATAACTAATTAATTGATCGAACCAATCAAGTTGTTTTAGTGGTTAATTAATTTAAAATAATAAAATATAAAAAATATTTTTAAAAAATTATATATTCTATACATAAATATATTATTTTATTATATTCGATTTAACTCTAATTGAATTTTGATTGAATCTTTAAATTTTTGAACCTCTAATTCTATCAGTTCAATCATCGACTTAGTTTTTAGAAGTTTGATAAAAATTTGTAACAATATTATGTAATTCTTCTTCCTGTCATGTTAATATGAAATCGTTAAAATTTTTGTTGTTCAATAAAATGAATGTGATGTACAAACTGAAAAAGAAAAGTGCATAATAAATTTACTTATAAATAGATTATTTAGAATACTTCTTTCCTAAACCTTGAATATTTTACTGGTCTTCTGCTCCTATGTATGTCCAAATACAAATGAGACAAGATTCTATCGTCCTTTAAAGTTTAAATTATTATAGACACACCCAATTTTTTTCTTTTATAGTTTAGGTAATGTTAGTTTATTATGAAACTTTGCCTATAAAAGGCTTTGCTATATATGTACGTTGATATGATATATATTATGAAAGAAGAATTAATTAATTACTAGTGAAGAAGAAAAATTCTCTTCCTCTGTTCTTATGTATATGTGCCTAAGAAAAATTGTAAAAATGTTTAGCTATTATGGAGCGTGTTATTTTCCCACTAAAAAACATTTACTCCATACAACACAAAAAAAAATTTAAGATCCGATACTAATTTTGATACACAGTCCGATTTAGATAGTGACCGGTGCTTATTAGGAACAAAATTTCTTAGCAAGTCTATCAACCTTATAGCTTAGTAAATAATAATTCTTTTTAAAATGTATCCTTTCAAATATATTTATTTTATATTACTGATATATGGAGCATAAAATAGAACTAAAGTTAAGAGTTTAACCAAAAATCAATCTCTACTGAGGGACAAAATGATTAGAACTCTAATTTATATCTATATCTAAAAAATATAAAAATATGACGGAATAAATTTTGTAACTCAATGAATAAATAATATATATATATATATAATTCACATGAAAAAATAAAAATTATATCAAAATAAATCATAAATTCAATATCCATAAAAAAAGGATTCTAGTTTAGAATTTAGTATTACATACTAGGTGGTTCCACTTCTATAAATAACCCTTTTTATTAGTATGTAAGAACAAATTAATAAATCTAATGTATGGCTAACATGTGAGGTTAGTATCACTTCTACTAACTGAGATATGAGTAAGATGCATTTGCAGCTAACGTCATCTTCGTTAACTATTGTCTTCTAATTAAAATCTTTCAAAACACTCAAAACATAGAGTATTATTTAATATCTATAAAATATCAAATTTAATAACAAATAAACATGTATTAACTTTTGAATAAAATTTTTCTGATATTTCAAGCTAAGTGTTAAAATTAAAGGGTTGAAATAAGCAAAATGTTAATCATAAGAATAGTCAATTAATAATTTTTTCTGTGAGTGTCTTAGAAACATAATACAACCAACCATTCATCTTTGATGCTCTAAGGTAATCCACATCATTCCAAAAACTCTCATCCAACACAACTTCTTCATTATCATCTTTGCCACTGTTATGGTACAAAACAGCAGAGGAACTTGAAGTATAGATTACTCTCTTCAGAGTTTTGGAATTGAGACATGCCTTGAGAATTCCTACTGCTCCATCAGTGGTTCTTTTTATCATAACTTCTTCAGGTTCTTTTAATTCAAATTCCATTGGGCTTGCAACATGGAAAACTCCAATGCACCCTTCAATGGCTGCACCGAAACTTTCTGGATTGCTGAGATCAGCACTCAGAATTTGAAGATTTTGTGATGCTCCAGGCAAATTAGTAAGAAAGCTAATGTCTCTCTTGTGTTCTGCTTTATTGTTTAAAAGATAAGCAAAGTTAATATTTTAGTTCAAAGTGAGATAAATAAATTGAAAATAATAGTCCTTGCTAAATACCTTTAGTTATAATAAGAATTCTGATAATCAACAAAGGTCTATTTAGCTTTTATTTTCAATAATAGTAAATTCTATTTTTGGAATTTTATAAAAGAAAACATAGAAAATAAAAAAAAATTATTGTTTTTACTTTTTAATTTATGAAATATTCAAAACAGAAAAAGAATGTTTTGGCAAAGAATAATGATCATAGGCTTTCGATTCAAAATTGTATAGTAAAATTAAGTTCACAAAACAAGTAAATATTCTTAAAATACTTGAAGGCTTCCAATTCAGATATCAGATCCTATGTAGTTAGTTTGTAGTAATTAAGAGTTTAATACCACTAATTAGATCATCAGAAACACATAAGAAATATTGAAAGAAGATAACATAGAGGAAATTATGTTCTACTTTGTACCTGGGTTGGATCTGAGAGTGGTATTAACAGAGTAACCATGTTGAAGGAGGTTCTTGATGATCCATGAACCTATAAACCCTGTGCCTCCAGTCACACACACTCTTCCTTTACTTTCTTCCATGTTCTCAATCTCACACTTTCTCTCTTGCATATGTAGATGGCTTAAACTCAATGGATATGAAGGGGGAAAAAAAGATAGTTGAGTACATAGGAAATATATCCAGGTTCTTTGTACTTTTTTCTCTCACTTTCCACGTTAATTGGTGTTTTGTGGAAAAGCTAGGAAACTGTGTCAGGCCTAAGAAATTTTAGTGTTATTTTTTATTAAATTCTGTATAATTTATTTTTTCTAATGTTATACGATCAATTCAGTAATAACAAAACATATTATTTAATTAAAAATAACACAAATTTTTGATAAATAATACAAAAGATTTTTAAAAATTATAACTCCAAAACCTTAACTCATTTAACTAAAAAAATACATTTAAATATATTTTAAAACAAAAAAATACATCAATTTATTATAAATAATATAAAAATAATTAAACCTCTTTTATATAAATTCATTATCATCTAACTAGTTCAATGATAAAAAAGTATATCATTTAGTTAAAAATGACATGATTAACAAATTTTTATGTCACGCTTAAAAAATTTTAGCATCAAAATTAAAAAATTTTGTGTCACAGTTAAAAAATATTGATATTATTTTTCTAATAAATTCTGCACAATCTAAAACTCCTCCTCCTCGAATCTCTGTCACGATTAATAAATTTCAGTGTCAAAATTGAGAAATTTCTGTATCACGATTAAAAAGTTTCGATGCTGTTTTCGGATAAATTCCGCATAACTCAAAACTCCTCCTCCTCATCATCATCATCATCTTTTCTTTTTTTTATTCATTTCCTCTTTGTTTCACCTTCTCATTATTCTTCTTGTTTTACTCTCTTAACAAAAATAAGAACGACAAAAAAATAATAAAAAAAACACATAATGCTGTAAAATTATCAGAATGAGGAGGAAAAAAAAGAAAAAACTGCAGTAATAACAGTAACAATAAAAGAATGGTTATGCTAGGTAACCAATTACTTTTTTGAATAACATGAACAACTACCAATCAAATAAAAATACGCTATATCTCCAAATTACCCATCTAAATCTTAATATTAGAATAACCATCCGTATACCTAGTTAGTAAAATGAATATTCGATATATCTATTATTCATATTATTTAGTATTTTTATTATCTACTTATACTTTTTCATAAAAGAATGATAATGAGGAGAAAACACATTAAAAAAAAACGTAAAAAAGAATATATTCATAAAAGAGCGCTTGATGCATTTACGTTAATGGAAATTGGAGAGTGTCTAGCACGCTCACACTAATAAATACTAATAAAACTGATTCTTAAAAACGAAAATTAGAGGTCCAACTTTAATTTAAATTTTTTTTTAATTTTTTTAATTTTCAAAAACAAAATTCGAAGAAGCCAATTCCAATTTTTAAAACACGTAACTCGAAGAGTCTAGTTTTTATTTTTTTAAATAAAAAGGTTGGATACAATTTTAAATTTTTTAAGAAAAATTAAGAAATGTACGTCGGATGGATGCAATTTCTATATTTAGCAAAGAAAATCAAAGGCACAAATTTTATCAAGCCCATCGTAGTATATATCACACAACTGCATTATCTTCTTGTCAATACACATATGGGGGCACATGTAAAACTCTTGCTGTCACGATCCGAAATTAACTATGACCGCGCTAAGAAAAAAATAGTCTCTTCTCCTTGGCAAATATAGAAATTTTACCATTCGATTATATCTGCATTTTTGAATCGTATTTGTTACGTAATATATCAATTTTATTTATGTAGAGCTAAATTTGATACTCCATTAAGCATAATTTAAAAGAAAGTTAAAAAATGAAAAATATATAAAATATATATATGAGATCTCTCTATTCTATTAATAAAAATTTATCTATTAATAGAAGATTAATTTAGTAATAGTTCTTTCTATTAATACTTCTATATTAATACTTATAATATAAAAAAACTAATAGTAGAAATTAGTCGTATAAATAGAATAAATAAATAGAATAGTATTGAATAGTATTCAATTTGATTATAAAAAAATTATAAATATTTTACACATTTTAAAATAGTTAGTTATACATTTTTAACAAAAAAACATAAAATAATCACGAATGGTTGGATTCCACCTGTGACATATAGAGCATATACATTTAGGAATTCGATAAAGAAGAAGTATGTATTGCAAATCGTTACTCTTAAATAGAAAGTCTCATATAGTCAAGTATTTGTTCCTGAAAAATATTTTTTAAAAAATAGAGTGAGTTTTGTAACTCAATGACTAGACAATACATCTATAATCGACATGAGACCATATAAAAATTATTATCAAATAATTTTAATTAGAAAATAATAGTTGATAATAATAAGTGAATCAATAAGGAAATTCTCATACAGAAATCAAATCAAAAGTCCACACTTGGGCGACTCCACCTCTATAGGTAGCCCTTTCCTCTAGTGTGTCTGTACGGAATAACAGATCCAACATGTGGCCTACACATTAGGCTAGCAACGCCCCTGCTAGCTGAGGTCTGAGACAGATGCATCTAGGTTAACGTCATAATCGCCGTTAGCTACATTTTTCTAAGACGAGTCTCCCAAACCAATTCAAAACATATAATTTCAAATACAACAAATATTTGATCTTTCAAATATATAAGGTATCGAATCAAATCAAATCAGATAATACTTTCTCATCAGAAATCTCTTCCAATCATACTTTTTTAATCATAAAAGATTTCAAATATATTTCACAATTTTTAAAATAAGTGAGTACCAATAATTCCACAACTAACCAGCAAGTGCACTGGGTCGTCCAAGTAATACCTTACATGAGTAAGGGTCGATTCCACGGAAATTGTCGGCTTGAAGCAATCTATGGTTATCTTGTAACTCTTAGTCAGGATATGAATAATTCTCAGATTGGTGCACGAAATCACAATCACACTTTTGCAATTTCACAACTAACCAGCAAGTGCACTGGGTCGTCCAAGTAATACCTTACATGAGTAAGGGTCGATTCCACGGAGATTGTCGGCTTGAAGCAAGTTATGGTTATCTTGTAACTCTTAGTCAGGATATCAATAATTCTCAGATTTAATTGTAAAAAGCAAAAGAATATGAAATAAATACTTGTTTTGCAGTAATGGAGAACAGGTTGAGGTTTTGGAGATGCTACATCTTCTGAATCTCTACTTTCCTACTGTCTTCTTCTTCATGCACGCAAGACTCCTTCCATGGCAAGCTGTATGTTGGGTTTCACTGTTGTCAATGGCTACCTCACATCCTCTCAGTGAAAATATTCAACGCACGCTGTCACCGCACGGCTAATCATCTGTCGGTTCTCGATCATGTCGGAATAGAATCCAGTGATTCTTTTATGTCTGTCATTAACGCCCAACACTCGCGAGTTTGAAACTCGTCACAGTCATTCAATCCTCGAATCCTACTCGGAATACCACAGACAAGGTTTAGACTTTCCGAATTCTCAAGAATGGCCGCCAATGGGTTCTAGCTTATACCACGAAGATTCTGCTTAAGGAATCCAAGAGATACACACTCAAACGAAGGTAGAACGGAGGTGGTTGTCAGACACACGTTCATAGGTGAGAATGGTGATGAGTGTCACGGATCATCACATTCATCAGGTTAAGGAACAAGTGGTATCTTAGAATAGAAGCAAGCGTGATTGAATGAAAAAATAGTAGTAATTGCATTAATCCATCAAGACACAGCAGAGCTCCTCACCCCCAACCATGGGGTTTAGAGACTCATGCCATAGAAGATACAATATGAAACGTGTAATGTGTCATGAGATGAAGATACAATAGCAAAAAGTCCTATTTATAGTGAACTAGTGACCTAGGGTTTTCAAGAATGAGTAAATGACGTAAAAATCCACTTTCGGGGTCTACTTGGTGTGTGTTTGGACTGAGCATTGAAGCTTTCATGTGTAAAGACTTTTTCTGGAGTTAAACGCCAGCTTTTGTGCCAGTTTGGGCGTTTAACTCGAACTTTTGTGCCAGTTCCGGCGTTAAACGCCAGGAATTCTGAAGCTGATTTGGAACGCCAGTTTGGGCCATCAATTCTTGGGCAAAGTATGGACTATTATATATTGCTGAAAAGCCTAGGATGTCTAATTTCCAATGCAATTAAGAGCGCGTCAATTGGGCTTCTGTAGCTCCAGAAAATCTACTTCAAATGCGGGAAGGTCAGAATCCAACAGCATCTGCAGTCCTTTTTCAGCCTCTGAATCAGATTTTTGCTCAGGTCCCTCAATTTCAGCCAGAAAATACCTGAAATCACAGAAAAACACACAAACTCATAGTAAAGTCCAGAAAAGTGAACTTTAATTAAAAACTAAAAAAAAATATAATAAAAAATAACTAAAATGTACTAAAAACATACTAAAAACAGTGCCAAAAAGCGTATAAATTATCCGCTCATCACAACACCAAACTTAAATTGTTGCTTGTCCTCAAGCAACTAAAAATCAAATAGGATAAAAAGAAGAGAACATACTATAGATTCCAAAATATCAATGAAACTTAGCTCCAATTAGATGAGCGGGACTAGTAGCTTTTTGCCTCTGAACAGTTTTGGCATCTCACTTTAATCTTTGCAGTTTAGAATGATTGGCATCTATAGGAACTCAGAATTCAGATAGTGTTATTGATTCTCCTAGTTAAGTATGTTGATTCTTGAACACAGCTACTTTATGAGTCTTAGCCGTGGCCCAAAGCACTCTGTTTTCCAGTATTATCACCGGATACATACATGCCACAGACACATAACTGGGTGAACCTTTTCAGATTGTGACTCAGCTTTGCTAGAGTCCCCAATTAGAGGTGTCCAAGGTTCTTAAGCACACTCTTTTTGCTTTGGATCACGACTTTAACCACTCAGTCTCAAGCTTTTCACTTGACACCTTCACGCCACAAGCACATGGTTAGGAACAGCTTGGTTTAGCCGCTTAGGCCAGGATTTAATTCCTTTAGGCCCTCCTATCCACTGATGGTCAAAGCCTTGGATCCTTTTTAGTATCCTTGCCTTTTGGTTTTAAGGGCTATTGGCTTTTTCTGCTTGCTCTTTTTTTTCTTTTTCTTTTTTTTTTGTATTCACTGCTTTTTCTTGCTTCAAGAATCAATTTGATGATTTTTCAAATCCTCAATAACATTTCTCCTTTTTTATCGTTCTTTCAAGAGCCAACAAATTTAACATTCTTTAAACAACAAATTCAAAAGACATATGCACTATTCAAGCATTCATTCAGAAAACAAAAAGTATTGTCACCACATCAAACTAATTTAACTAGTTTCAAAGATGAATTCGAAATCCTGTACTTCTTGTTCTTTTGTGATTAAAGCATTTTTTCATTTAAGAGAGGTGATGGATTCATAGGACATTCATAGCTTTAAGACATGAACTTTAAATTTTATTAATCATGGAATAAGAACAAGATTCAAAAATAAATATAAGATAAGACCAATAGTAATAGAAAACAGAAAATTAAAAACAGAAATTTAAATGGCTCTAAAATAGATTTCTAATGATAAAGGTTATCACAGAGTTAGGACTCAACAACCTTGATTTTGAGAAGTGGATGCTCCCTCATCTTGTGGGGTGTTTGACCCTTCAAGGGAGAGCTTCTGGCGCTTCAGCTCTTGTAGCACACGCCCCTGCTTCTCTTGTTTCTTCAGCAATTTGCAGAGCATGCAGTTTTGATTCTGTTGTTCTTCCTTAACTTGTTCCATAGCTTCTTACAGCTTGGCAACAGATGCTTCTAGGTGGGCCCAGTAGTCAATTTCAGGAAGTTCAGGGAGGAATTTCTGCGCCCTCCTTTTGATAGAGTTATCTTGCATTTGTTCTTCCATTGACTTCTTGGTGATTGGATGTTCAATTGGGATGAATTCATCTACTCCCATCCTCACCCTAGCATCTTTACATAGCAAAGAGATTAAGCTTGGGTAAGCCAGTTTGGCTTCAGTGGAGTTCTTGTTTGCGATTGTGTAAATCTCACAAGAAATCAGATGATGAATCTCCACTTCTTTTTCCAGCATAATGCAATGAATCATCACTGCTCTCTTGACAGTGACCTCAGAACGGTTACTAGTGGGCAATATAGAACGCCCAATGAAGTCTAGCCAACCTCTTGCAACTGGTTTGAGATCTTCCCTCTTGAGTTGGTTTGGGACACCTTTTGAATTGGTTATCCACTTAGTTTCAGGGAGGCATATGTCCTCTAGAACTTGATCCAACCCCTCATCTGCTCTCACCATTCTTCTATTAAAGGATTCAGGATCATCTTATAGTTGAGGCAGTTTGAAGACCTCTCTTATTTTGTCCAGATGGAAGTAAATAGTTCTCCCTCTGACCATGGTTCTGTAGGTATGGAAAGCAGTTCCAGTCATTCTCTGCTTATCTGTCAGCCACAGATTTGAGTAGAATTCCTGAACCATATTTCTTCCAACCTTTGTCTCAGGATTGGCTAGAATTTCCCATCCTCTATTTCAAATTTGCTCTTGGACCTCCGGATATTC
>NC_029773.3:86471815-86474043 GCF_000817695.3 Arachis duranensis | reverse complement strand
CTTGAATTGGTTTGTTTTCCTTTGGGAGCCATGGTCTTGATGAGCCTTAGCTTAGTGATCACGGAAAAGCACACCAAACTTAGAGGTTTGCTTGCCCTCAAGCAAAAGAAAGGAAAGGGGAGAGAGAGGGGGATGGCCGAATGTGTATTTATAAGGGAGGGGGAGGGATTTTGAAAGTTTTGAAAGAGATTTGAGAAGATATGGAAAGAATTTGAGAAATTACTTGAGTTTTTGAAGAAGATTTGGAAAGGATTTGAAAGAGATTTGAGAAATAATTTATAAAATTGTTGGATTTTTGAAATTTGAGGGTGAATGATGAAAATTTGCAACATGTTTATGTAGAAAATTATGGGTCAAAGCATGAAAGTGTGAAAAAATTTGAAGTAGAAAGCAAAATCTCCTTCCCCTGCCTTTCTGGCGTTAAACGACCAGAATGGTATCCATTCTGGTGTTTAACGCCCAATTGTTGGCCATTATGGGCGTTTAACGCCCAGCCAGGCACCCTGGCTGGCGTTAAACGCTAGAAACCCCTTTATCACTGGGCGTTTTGCTGAACGCCCAGGATGCTGCAATTCTGGCGTTAAACACCCAGAATGGTGCCCATTCTGGCGTTTAACGCCCAAAATGGTGCCTTTACTGGCGTTAAACGCCCAGAATGGAATCCATTCTGGCGTTTAATGCCCAGAGTGCCCTTTACTGGCGTTTTCTTGCCAGCAAGCTCCTTTTCTCTGCTTTTTTTCACTGAATCCTTCTGTAACTCTGTGAATTCCTTCAATTTTGATGATCAACCTTGAAGAATATATATCAAAACTTTTATTAAGTGAAACAAATAACCTGCTAATGAATGGGTTGCCTCCCAGCAAGCGCTTCTTTATTGTCTTTAGCTGGACCTTTACTGCGACTCATTCAAGCCTCAGTTTTGAGCATTCCTACTCAAAATTACTTTCAAGGTAATGTTTGATCCTCTGTCCATTAACAATGAACTTTTTGTCAGAATCAATATCCTAAAGCTCAACATATCCATATGGTGACACTCCTGTAATCACATACGAGCCCCTCCATCGGGATTTCAGTTTTCCTGGGAATAGTCTGAGCCTAGAGTTGAAGAGCAGAACTTTTTGTCCTGGCTCAAAGACTTTGGATGACAACTTCTTGTCATGCCACTTTTTTGCATTTTCCTTATAAATTTTTGCATTTTCAAAGGCAGTGAGTCTGAATTCCTCTAGCTCATTTAGCTGGAGCAATCTTTTTTCACCAGCTAACTTAGCATCCAGGTTTAGGAATCTGGTTGCCCAGTAGGCTTTATATTCCAGTTCCACGGGCAGATGACATGCCTTGCCATACACAAGTTGGTATGGAGAGGTTCCTACAGGAGTCTTGAATGTTGTTCTGTATACCCATAGAGCATCATCCAAGCTCTTTGCCCAACCCTTTCTACGGGCAATTACAGTCCGTTCCAGGATTCTTTTTAGCTCTCTATTAGAGACTTCAGCTTGCCCATTTGTTTGTGGATGATACGGAGTTGCTACTTTGTGGCTAATTCCATATCGGACCATAACAGAGTACAGCTGTCTGTTGCAGAAATGAGTGGCCCCATCATTGATTAGTACTCTGGGAACACCAAACCTGCTGAAGATGTGTTTCTGGAGGAATTTCAGCACGGTCTTAGTATCATTATTGGGAGTGGCAATTGCTTCTACCAATTTAGATACATAGTCTACTGCCACCAGAATATAAGTGTTTGAGTATGATGGTGGGAAGGGACCCATGAAGTCAATACCCCATACATCAAACAACTCAATCTCTAAGATCCCTTGTTGATACATCAAACAATTCAATCTCTAGGATCCCTTGTTGAGGCATGGCGTATCCATGAGGCAAGTTACCAGCTCTTTGGCAACTGTCACAGTTACGCACAAACTCTCGGGCATCCTTATAGAGAGTAGGCCAGTAGAAGCCACATTGGTGGACCTTAGTGGCTGTTCGCTCACTTCCGAAATGTCCCCCATACTGTGATCCATGGTAATGCCATAGGATCCTTTGTGCTTCCTCTCTAAGTACACATCTGCGGATCATTCCGTCTGCACATCTCTTAAAGAGATATGGCTCATCCCATAGGCAGTACTTGGCATCTGAAATTAATTTTTTTCTTTGCACCCTGCTGTACTCCTGAGGTATAAACCTCGCAGCTTTATAGTTTGCAATGTCTGCAAACCATGGAGCTTCCT
>NC_029773.3:86471422-86471618 GCF_000817695.3 Arachis duranensis | reverse complement strand
TTATGAGCCTGGGTTTTGAATCCTGCTTTGTGAGTAAGTATTTAAGAGTAGCATGGTCAGTGTACACAATCACTTTTGACCTTACTAAATAGGATCTAAACTTGTCAATGGCATAAACCACTATAAGTAACTCTTTTTCTGTGGTTGTGTAATTCTTCTGTGCGTCATTTAAAACACGGCTAGCATAATAAATGAT
>NC_029773.3:86468533-86471128 GCF_000817695.3 Arachis duranensis | reverse complement strand
AAAGCTTCTGATTGCCTTAACATTGGCAGGTGGTGGTAATTTTTCAATTACTTCTACCTTTGCTTGATCCACCTCTATTCCCTTGCTTGAAATTTTGTGCCCAAGAAAAATTCCTTTAGTCACCATAAAGTGACATTTCTCCCAGTTTAAAACCAGGTTAGTCTCTTGGCACCTTTTCAGGACAAGTGCTAGATGACCAAGACAGGAGCTGAATGAGTCTCCAAATACTGAGAAGTCATCCATGAAGACTTCTAAGAACTTCTCTACCATATCAGAGAAGATGGATAGCATACACCTCTGAAAAGTTGCAGGTGCATTGCATAGACCAAAAGGCATTCTTCTGTAAGCAAATACGCCAGAAGGACAGGTGAATGCTGTTTTCTCTTGATCTTGAGGGTCCATTACAATTTGATTGTAGCCTGAATAGCCATCCAAAAAGCAGTAATAATCATGACCCGCTAGTCTTTCTAGCATCTGGTCTATGAATGGTAAAGGAAAATGATCCTTTTTGGTGGCTGTATTGAGCCTTCTGTAGTCAATACACATACGCCACCCTGTAACTGTTCTTGTAGGAACCAGTTCATTCTTTTCATTATGAACCACTGTCACGCCTCCCTTCTTGGGGACAACTTGAACAGGGCTCACCCAGGGGCTATCAGAAATAGGATAAATAATCGCAGCCTCTAGTAACTTAGTGACCTCTTTCTGCACCACCTCCTTCATGGCTGGATTTAGCCGCCTTTGTGGTTGAACCACTGGCTTGGCATTATCTTCCAATAGGATCTTGTACATGCATCTTGCTGGGCTAATGCCCTTAAGATCACTTATGGACCATCCAAGAGCTGTCTTGTGTGTCCTTAGCACTTGAATTAGTGCTTCCTCTTCCTGTGAATTTAAAGCAGAGCTTATGATCACTGGAAAAGTGTCACCTTCTCCCAGAAATGCATACTTCAGGGATGGTGGTAGTGGTTTGAGCTCAGGTTTGGGAGGCTTATCCTCTTTTCCTGAGGAATTTTCAGAGGTTCTTTTATTTCCTCTGGTTCCTCCTGATCAAGCTGAACATCTTTAAAAATGTCCTCTAGCTCTGATTCGAGACTCTCAGTCATATTAATCTCTTCCACCAAAGAGTCAATAATATCAGCGCTCATGCAGTCATTTGATGTGTCTGGATGCTGCATAGCTTTGACAGCATTCAACTTGAACTCATCCTCATTGACTCTCAGGGTCACTTTCCCTTTTTGTACATCAATGAAAGTGCGTCCAGTTGCTAGGAAAGGTCTTCCTAGGATGAGAGTTGCACTCTTGTGCTCCTCCATTTCCAGCACTACAAAGTCAGTGGGAAAGTCAAACGGCCCGACCTTGACAATCATGTCTTCAATTATGCCTGATGGATATTTAATGGAGCCATCAGCAAGTTGGAGACATATCCAGGTTGGTTTGACTTCTTCAGTCAACCCAAGCTTTCTGATAGTGGTTGCAGGTATCAAGTTGATACTTGCTCCAAGGTCACATAGGCTGTCTTGGTACAAGCACCTTCTAATGTGCATGGTATCATAAAGCTTCCTGGATCTTGAAGCTTCTCTGGTAAGCTTTTCAGAATGACTGCACTGCATTCTTCAGTGAGAAACACCTTTTCAGTTTCTCTCTAGTCCTTCTTATGACTTAAGATCTCTTTCATGAACTTAGCATAAGAGGGTATTTGCTCAAGTGCCTCTGCAAATGGAATCTTTATTTCAAGAGTCCTGAGATAGTCTGCAAAGCAGGCAAATTGTTTATCCTGTTCCGCTTGTCAGAGTTTCTGAGGATAAGGCATCTTGGCTTTATATTCTTCAACCTTAGTTGCTGCAAGTTTATTCCCTACAGAGGTGGTTGGAGAAGCCTTCTTAGAGGGGTTACTATCAGCACTCTCATGTGTCTGATTCCTCATTGGCGTTTGAACGCCAGGACTGGGTGCAGGATGGGCGTTTAACGCCAGCTTTCCACCCTTTTCTGGCGTTTGAACGCCAGAACTGGGCAAGGAATGGGCGTTTAACGCCAATTTTCCCCCTTTTCTGGCGTTTGAACGCCAGAAGTATTCCTCTCTAGGCTCTTACTGTCCTCAGAGGGATTTTGGGCAGTGGTTTGGTTATCCTCTGTCAGTTGTTCCTTTCTTGGCTTTCTGCTGCTTTGAGTTGATACATTCAATGTCTTCCCACTCCTTAATTTAACAGCTTGGCATTCTTCTGTTATCTGTTTAGATAGCTGCTATCTTATCTGATTCAATTGTGCTTCCATATTCTGGTTAGCATTTTTAGTTTCTTGGAGCATCTCTTTAAACTCTGCTAATTGTTTTGTCATCAGCAGTAATTGTTGATTAAGTTCAACAATCTGTTCTTGAGGATTAGGATCAGTAGTTACTGCCATAGCTTCTTCTTTTATAGAGGACTCACTGCTTGAGTATAGATGTTGATTTCTAGCAACCGTATCTATGAGCTCTTAAGCCTTTTCAATTGTCTTCCTCATGTGTATAGATCTACCAGCTGAGTGGTCTAAAGACATCTGAGCTTTTTCTGTAAGCCCATAGTAGAAGATGTCTAACTGTACCCACTTTGAAAA
>NC_029773.3:86454568-86468520 GCF_000817695.3 Arachis duranensis | reverse complement strand
ATGATAATGAGTTGAGGATTTAGCTCAAAGCTGCTTGCTTTAATGGGAGGTATACAGATGCTACTCCCATATGCAGTTGTAATGGGGCTAGCATATGACCCCAGAGTCCTTCTGGACTGCTCAATTCAACTTAGGTCCATGATTGAGAAAGGGAGATGATGTGGATATTATTTTATTTTATTATTATTATTTTTTTTATTTTAATTAAAAGTAACCGAAAATAATAAAATAAAATAAATAGAAAATAAAATAAAAATTCGAAAACCAAAAGAGAATAAAATCAAAGCAAATTGAAAACTAAATTAATTAATTAATTAATTAAAAAGATTTTGGAATTAGCAATTAAAAAGATATGATTGAAAATTATTTTTGAAAAAGATTTGAAAGAAGTAGCTTCAACTTACTAAAAACTACCTAAAAACAATGCCAAAAAGCGTATAAATTATCCGCTCATCAGTGGTGCACGAAATCACAATCACACTTTTGCAATTCCACACAACTAACCAGCAAGTGCACTGGGTCGTCCAAGTAATACCTTACGTGAGTAAGGGTCGATCCCACGGAGATTGTCGGCTTGAAGGAAGCTATGGTTATCTTGTAACTCTTAGTCAGGATATCAATAATTCTCAGATTTAATTGTAAAAAGCAAAAGAACATGAAATAAATACTTGTTTTGCAGTAATGGAGAACAAGATGAGGTTTTGGAGATGCTATATCTTCTGAATCTCTACTTTCCTACTGTCTTCTTCTTCATGCACGCAAGGCTCCTTCCATGGCAAGCTGTATGTTGGGTTTCACCGTTGTCAATGGCTACCTCCCATCCTCTCAGTGAAAATGTTCAACGCACGCTGTCACCGCACGGCTAATCATCTGTCGGTTCTCGATCATGTCGGAATAGAATTCAGTGATTCTTTTGCGTCTGTCACTAACGCCCAACACTCGCGAGTTTGAAGCTCGTCACAGTCATTCAATCCTCGAATCCTACTCGGAATACCACAGACAAGGTTTAGACTTTCCGGATTCTCAAGAATGGCCGCCAATGGGTTCTAGCTTATACCGCGAAGATTCTGCTTAAGGAATCCAAGAGATACACACTCAAACAAAGGTAGAACGGAGGTGGTTTTCAGACACACATTTATAGGTGAGAATGTTGATGAGTGTCACGGATCATCACATTCATCAGGTTGAAGAACAAGTGGTATCTTAGAATAGAAGCAAGCGTGATTGAATGAAAAAACAGTAGTAATTGCATTAATCCATCAAGACACAGCAGAGCTCCTCACCCCCAACCATGGGGTTTAGAGACTCATGCCGTAGAAGATACAATATGAAACGTGTAATGTGTCATAAGATGAAGATACAATAGCAAAAAGTCTTATTTATAGTGAACTAGTGACCTAGGATTTTCAAGAATGAGTAAATGACGTAAAAATCCACTTTCGGGGTCCACTTGGTGTGTGCTTGGGCTGAGCATTGAAGCTTTCATGTGTAGAGACTTTTCCTGGAGTTAAACACCAGCTTTTGTGCCAGTTTGGGCGTTTAACTCCAACTTTTGTGCCAGTTCCGGCATTAAACGCCGGGAATTCTGAAGCTGATTTGGAACGCCAGTTTGGGCCATCAATTCTTGGGCAAAGTATGAACTATTATATATTGCTGAAAAGCCCAGGATGTCTACTTTCTAACGCAATTGAGAGCGCGCCAATTGGGCTTCTGTAGCTTCAGAAAATCCACTTCGAGTGCAGGGAGGTCAGAATCCAACAGCATCTGCAGTCCTTTTTCAGCCTCTGAATCAGATTTTTGCTCAGGTCCCTCAATTTCAGCCAGAAAATACCTAAAATCACAGAAAAACACACAAACTCATAGTAAAGTCCAGAAAAGTGAATTTTTATTAAAAACTAAAAAAATATATAATAAAAACTAACTAAAATGTACTAAAAACATACTAAAAACAGTGGCAAAAAGCGTATAAATTATCCGCTCATTAGTTCCGAAAGTATAAATTTCATAAAAATGAATTATTTAATTCTAATAAATCAACTATTCTAATCAATTTAAAATTGTTCAAGACAAAATATAGTGAGTATAATTCAAAGATCATAATAGATATATGTCAAAATAATTATAGATGCACAATCAAACAATTATAAATGTAAAGCCTACTCACAACTTAGTTCCAAAGGACTGAATCCAAAGTGTAACTGAAATCTGGTGTTCAAAGGGGTTGAAGGAAACACTAAACAAAGGAGATAACGATGATGATGGAAGGCGACGACATAGCAACTTCCACATTAGCATTAAGACCATAGACATCTTCAGTGGCAACATCGACATCAATTTCGACACTCACCCACTTGGCAATCAACAGTGGCATAAGCAAGCAAAAACAAAGAGGGCATTAACAGCTTTTCGGCGCACTAAACGGGATCTAAACAGCAACAATGGCCTCCTTTGAGTTCAATGACAACAACCGCAACTTCAACGACTCTAACGACAGCAACAACACCAGATCTGGCAGCTTACGTTAGAGGTAGAAGATCAACGACGGCGTTGCAAAAAGAAAATCCAGCGCAAGCTTCAGCAACTTCAACGGCGACAGCGACTCCATACAGCACCAATGGCAGAGAGAGGGTTTCCTCCTCCCTCGCATTCTTCTGCCTGGCACCCACAACAATAATGTCAGCGGTAGTGGCCTCCATCATCACCGTCGCCGACTCCTTCCTTTCTCTTCTCATCGGTTCGTTGGTTTCTGTCTCTCTCTTCCATACTTTAATTTTGTTTTCTTTCTTTTGTGGGTTACTGAAATTTTGTGAGGGAGCGTGGAAGTGTGTGAGAGGTGAGAGAGTGTTTTGAATTAGAATTAGGGTTAGGTTTGAGAAAAATAATAAGGGTAGTGTAGGAATTTTGATAAAATTAGAGGGTTGGGTAGTAATGAAAGAAATCAAATGTAAAATATTTAAGAAAAAGTTTGGGACGTTACATTCTATCCCCCTTAGAAAAATTTTTGCCCTCGAAAATTGATACAGTTTGTAAAATATTATATGATTTTAGCCTTTTATCAAACATGAGAAAGAAGTATAATCGGTGCAAAAGTTATAAGATAGGTGTGTGTTAAAACGATGCAGTTGACATTCACCATCTCTCGTTTTCTTGATAACTCAGATATACATAGTACTCTTCACTTTGTTCGTCAATATCCTCAAAATACAATTTTACTTCACAATCTCCTTGGTTCTGTAGTATATATCTATGGAAGCAACCAGTCTTATGTCAAGTCTTAGAATTTCAACTTTCTGAACTTTAGCATCGATAAGCTGTGTCCTAATCAACTATCTTATCGCTTGCTTTCTGGGAATCGCACATGACACCGAAACAAGTACGAGTTTACTCAAAAGGATTCAAAACTTCGAAAGAGAAGAACAAACATCATTGATAGTGTTTGTACGAACTTGGAAGGATGCTTAAAATTGTAATTAAGCAATGATTTACAGAAATAATGAAGTGTGCAAGAAAGAGAGTTAATTGCATCTTAACAAGAAAATCTGAATAAAAAATCTTTGATAGAGACAATAAAAGAAAAGATGGTGTATTAGGTCAAAACAAGTTTAGGTTGAATCAAAGAAATACAAAGTTTACAAAAAGAAAGTAACCAAAGCCAATAGCAATTTTTTTACAAAGATTTATGAGGATGATTAGAGACACGATCAGGAAAGAGAAGAATCAAATCAAAAGCTTTTTCAAAGAAGATCTAGAACAAGAATTCAAGGAGAATACTAGAAGATATGAGGTATCACAGTAAAGCAAGTTCAGATTACATTAAGGAGTTACATAGTTCACATAAAGAATGCAACATCAACACCTATGTTGTCAAGAATCCATAGGATAGCCAAAAGCACGATCAGATCGAGATATGCATAAGATGTAGGACATTAAATAAAATAATCAAATTTTATTTCAACAAGAATTGAAACAAGGAATTCCCGATAAAAAATATAGAGGAATGAACGATACGTCAAATTACGCAGCACGATTATAGCGCATACTTCAACACAAACTATCTCAAGAAGAACACCTAACATTTCCAAACTTAACGATTACCATTACTTAGATAAAAGAAACGAAGGAGTTTAGAAGAACTATTTCTCGATTTTTTTAACAACAAAACTAGAAAGCAAACAAAATAAAACAAAGTCCAGCAGAACAATATCACCATAGTATGAGAGACTTTAGGACAAAAGTAAATGTTGAAACAGCCGAAAAAACTTCACCATATTCCTTATTCCATAACCATTCCTAATCAACATCATCATCAAGACTCTAAAAAGGCCAAAAATGATGAGAGTATTGCAAATAATTGAGAAAGCATATTAGAAAAAGGACATAGATGCTGCATCGAAAAATTAAAAGTTAGCATATATATAAAAAAATTAGTATCACCTGGAGATTTCTACTTATAAACATCAACAACAATAACAAAACAAAAATATTCAAACACAATCAATCAAAATATAGTAATAAAGGAAATATTTAGAACGAGCAAATGCAACCTATGAAAAAAATCCGAAATAAATGAACCAACTAAAAATAGGAAACTCATGAAAAGAAAAGAAAATATTGATAAATTTTACATCTCCAAGATCAAATGTCATCAATCCATACCCATCATTTCTCAAGTTAACAAGTTACGATGAAACAATTCAAAATCAAACCCAGTGACTCAAAATGAACTCATCAGTTTATTTAAAGTTTAGATATCTCCAATCTTCATACATTGCAAACAAGTATCAAAGCTGTCCTAAAATTAGAAATTAATCAATTTTTTTTACAATGCCTACTTTATAATAATTCGTGAATATAATAAAGGAAAAAACTCATAAAGAATTTGTTCAACTTTAAGTAATTAGATATCCAATCTTTTCCATTTGAAATTGCCGGAAATTATTTTCAATATCTAAGACTTACAATCTCAACCTCACAAGCTCAGAAAATCAATCTTCCCAAATCTCCGAGAATAAGAATAATAGTTGAGAACAGAGGGATTTTCAAAAAACAAGGGTTAAGAAAATATTCAAGTTTCAAATCTTAGCCAAAAAGCAAAGGTCATCTTTTACTCACCAACAAAAAGCAAACATTCACAATCTATGTTTCACCTTCACATGCATTATCCTATTTGAAAAGTAGACCAAGTTCCTTCACAATGAATAAACTGAGATACCATCTGAACAAATATCCAGTTTAAAATCAATTTCAAACAACAAAGTAGCATTACTGCTATCACAGTTACAATCATATATCTGAAATCAGCTAATAAAAAAAATAAAGGACAAACATCACTAAAATAAATAAAATTCTAAGAGCTGATTCTAAGTTTCTAACACACTCTCATTCATACATAAACAAAAAATTTTTCATGATAATACACATAAAATAGGTTGTTTGAGCTGCCCTTTAGTAAGACATTCTCATCTAAATGTAATCTACTGTTGCAACAATGAAATCAAAGTATAGCACAGAATTATTAAAAAACACAGACACATCAGTTGTGGTGTGCACTTCTAAAGTCAAACTAACCAAATTATTTTGACTTTTAGTTTCAAAATAATGAACATGATCATAAAAATTCACTTGAAAGTATGAAGTCATTTTGACATGATCACGAAAAATGTTTCTTAATCTAACTAATGATAAACCTGAAAAAGTATAAATGTAGTATAATAGAAAGTCTTCTAAGCTTTACTTTCATCTAAATAGAGTGAAATGGATCCTCATTTAATAGATGGAAAGTTGTGAAACGTTATATTGTAAGCATCCAAAAGTTAAGTAATTTCTCTCCTTGTTCCTCAATTTAAGTTTCTACAAAGTTAGCTCTCACCTCTTTCTTTAAGTATCATATATCTCTTAGAAATCTCTTAAAATAACTAATTTCTTTCACAAGCATCATATTTTGTAGAAATCATCAGAATTCAGCAACAATAGAAAAATTATAAAACAACATAATCACAACAATTCCGTGACAGGAAAGCCATGTCCAGCATCACAATACCATAATAAAACTAGATCATCAATTTAGAAAAATTTAAACAAACTTCTAGATCAAAAAGACCTTCAATCCATCTAACTAATCACCCAAATAATTCACTATACATAAGCAGATAAAATCACCAATCAAACAAACAAAAATAACACTCCATTCATATGTTTCATCACATAGTCCTTCTTCTTAAGCAACTAAACAATAGTTTTTCAAAATTATTGATTTAAAAGAAAGAATCAAAAGCAAATCAAAATTATGTTATAACTTTAAAGAATATCAACATAAGAAGAAAAACTTCAATATTGTTTATCAAATCCAAAACAAAGCATTTTGATCAGAAACTCAGCAAATCCATGAAATCCACAAATCCAAATACAGTTCTATAAGAGAATTAGATAATAATTCATGGCAAACACCGATCGAATTATTTAAGTAATGCATGAGATATTGACATCAAGAATCCCAGAGAACAACACAAAGACAAAGAAGATTAAAGCATACATTTACCAAAAGTGAGAAAGATTAGAATTAGCTATAAGGCATAAATCGCGAACCAGAACTGAAACTGAAGTCATTGCAAAAGCAAGTTCAAGAAAAGGTACCAAATGATGACTCGAGGTTGGGTACAAAGAAGAAGAAAGAGGTGGCAAGAAGCGGCAATGAATGCATGGTAGCAAGAACCAGAAGACAAGAATGACAAAAATGACTTAAAAGATAAGAATGACATTCTTACAGGCCTCTGATAGTGCCACAATTTGTACAAATAGATGCACTTCTATTTATACAATTGTGATCCTACCATAGGACACTTGCTCTATATTACACAGATTAGACCTAAGCTCTGATACCACTTTGTCACGACCCAAAATTAACCATGACCAGTGCTAAGAAAAAATAGTCCCTTAGCAAGCCTAACCGACTTAAATATAAGTTGTATAAGAAAATTACAAATATTTTACAAATTTTGAAATAGTTAGTTATACATTTTTAACAAAAAAAAATATAAAATAATCACAAATGGTTGGATCCTGCCTGTGACATATGGAGCATATATATCTAGGAACTCGACAAAAAAGAGGTATGTATTGCAGATCATTACTCTTGAATAGAAAGTCTCACATAGTCAAGTATTTGTTCCTAAAAAATATTTTTAGAAAAACAAAGTGAGTTTTGCAACTCAGTGACTAGACAATACATCTATAATTGACATGAGACCATATAAACATTATTATCAAATAATTTTAATTAGAAAATAATAGTTGATAATAATAAGTGAATCAATAAGGGAGTTCTCATACAGAAATCAAATCAAAAGTTCACACTAGGGCGGCTCCACCTTTATGGGTAGCCCTTTCCTCTAGTGTGTTCGTACGGAATAACAGATCCAATGTGTGGCCTACACGTTAGGCTAGCAACGCTCCTGCTAGTTGAGGTCTGAGCTAGATGTATCTAGATTAACATCATAACCGCCGTTAGCTACAGTTTTCTAATACGAGTCTCCCAAACTAATTCAAAACATATAATTTCAAATACAACAAATATTTGATCTTTCAAATATATAAGGTATCGAATAAAATCAAATCAGATAATACTTTCTCATCAGAAATCTCTTCCAATCATACTTTTTCAATCATAAGAGATTTCAAATATATTTCACAATTTTTAAAGTATGTGAGTACCAACAAAGAGAGCATTAACAGCTTTTCGGTGCACTAAACGGGATCAAAACAACAGCAGTGGCCTCCTTTGAGTTCAATGACAACAATCGCAATTTTAACGACTCTAACAACAGCAACCAAACCAGATCTGGCAGCTCACGTTGGAGATAGAAGATCGATGACGACGTTGCAAAAAGAAAATCCAGTGCAAGCTTCAGCAACTTTAACGGTGGCAGCAACTTCATACAGCACCAACGGCAGCGAGAGGGTTTCCTAAAGAGGAGAAGAAGATGAAGACGACAATGACAATGATAATGATGACGATAATAAAAGATGATAAAGCAGGAAAAAGCAGAGAAAAAGAAATTAAACAACAACAATAACATCAACAACATCGTTAAAAAGAGAAGAAGAAGAGAGCGGTGGTGATAACGACGACAATGACGTTGAAAAAAAAATTTGTAAAAGAAGATGACGATAACAATAATAACAAAAAATACCAATATGTATATAAAAAAATATTGCACAAATTTAATTAAAAACTTATTAGTTCAAAAAATATTGTACATTTGTATATCTAGTATTTCTCTTATTATTACTCTTCTCACTTATTCCATGCCTACTGTTCTAGCCCAACGGCCCTAACTGCTAATATTCTATGCCATCGTATTCATCAGAGTCCCACTTGGGCCTAAAAACATTTGTCAATAAAAAACTAAGGGACTATATCGATTAATAAGCGTATGAAGAAGAACTCGGAGAACCTGAACCAGCTGCGACCCATTAGCTGTTGCAATTTTTTCTATAAAATCTTAAGGGGGGGGTAGATTCATACAAGACAATATTATTATAGTACAAGAGGCTTATCAAAGCCTTAACAGAACAGGGAGAAATAGTTCCAATAATTTAGCAATCAATCTAGACATGAATAAGGCTTACGATAGGCTTGAATGGGACTTCCTAAAAAAGGTCCTCACAACCTTCGGGTTTCAAGCCAGGTGGGTGAGGTTGATGATGGCATGTGTTACAAGTGTTACCTATAGATTCAAAATTAATGGAGAGCTATCAAGAAAAATCAAGCCATATAGGGGACTTCGACAGGGCTATCCCTTATCACCGTATTTGTTTATAATGGCAGCAGATGTGTTAACAGTCCTAATGAGTGAGGCACAAAGAGAAGGCAGGATCTTAGGATTTAAAATAGCACCAACAACACCTACTATCTCTCATCTACTTTTTGCGGATGACTGCATCATTTTGGCAGAAGCAAAGGAGGAGGAGATTTTTCAGATCATTACAGTTTTGAATGAATATACTGAAGCTTCGGGTCAGAAAATCAATCTAGACAAATCAGGAATTACTTTTGGATATCAAGTGCCTTTACAAACTAGAGTGAACATCGAGGAGATTCTTGGTATGGCATCATGGGATACCCCAGGAAAATATTTGGGGCTGCCAGCCAACTGGGGAAGGTCCCAAAATAGAGCTTTGGCATGGATCGAGGAGAAGGTCATAAATAAGCTTGAAGGTTGGAAAGAAAATCTATTAAGTCAAGCAGGGAAGGAAACTTTAATAAAAGCAGTTGTGCAAGCAATACCGTCTTATGCGATGAATGTGATTAGATTTCCGAAAGGCTTTTGTAGAAGGTTGAGCTCACGAGTGGCGAGATTTTGGTGGGATTCATCAGGAAAAGAGCAAGGCATACACTGGAAGAGCTGGAAATCTATAACAGCAAGTAAACGAGACGGGGGCTGGGATTTAAAGATGTTGAGATTCAAAACCTAGCTTATTTGGCTAAGCAAGCTTGGAGAATTATAAAAGATCCAAATGCAACATGGGTCCAAATCCTAAAGGCTGTCTATTTCCCGAGAGAGAACTTTTGGGATGCGAAGGCTTCAAGAAATGCTTCGTGGGTATGGAAGAGTATTTTACAAGGTAGGGAGCTGCTCCGGAAACAGGGAAAGTGGTGTATAGGAGATGGTACTCATGTTAGCATAAGAAAGGACAATTAGATAGCAGGGAGAAAAAAAGAACTTAATTTGGGGATAGCAGACGACAGGAAAGTAAAGGAGCTACTCAATGAAAGTGGCGAGTGGGACAAAACCAAAATTTACTCAATGTTTTCACAAGAGATAGCAGATAGCATAATGAGAACACCAATGAGTACAATAAAAAGGCATGACACTCTATATTGGCCTTGGAGAGAAGATGGTACGTATACAATCAAAACTGGTTATCAAGCAGCAAGATTAGAGGCGCAGGAAAAAACTAAAAATGGTCCTTCAACAAGCACTGATAGAAGGGGGCTATGGAATGAGATTTGGAATATAAAAGTTCCCCAAAAAATTAGAACGTTTTTATGGAAGGCAGCCTAAGATATCCTGCCCGTAAATACTAACTTATATAAGAGGAAATTGATAGCAAATCCTATTTGCCAAGTCTGTAACACGGAAACTGAAACTACAGAGCATGCCCTGCTTCTCTGCAAATGGATGTGAGCTACCTGGTTTGGGGCTGAATGTCAATACACACCCACATTAGACTCAATAAAATCGTTCAGGGACTGGTTAATCGAATATATAGAGAAAATAAAAAATAGGGAGGAGATCATCAAGAGATGAGAATAAGTAGAATAGGATTTCTAGCTTGGGAGGTGTGGAAGACAAGAAATCAGAAAATATTTCAACAACAGAATATTCAACCAGAATGGACAATTAAAAGAGCTAAATTGATGGAGAATCTATTTTGGAACACAATAGACCAGTAATTTGTAGAAAAGAAGAGCGAGAAAAATAGAACAGCACACCTGATCAGATGGAGGGATTCACTGGAAGACTGGTTAAAGGCTAATGTGGATGCTGCTTTTAGGAAGGAGGATGGAAAGGGAGCAATATCTGTGGTCATTAGGAACAATAATGTAAAAATTGTGTTAGGCTTCTCTGGAAAAATTAGCACATATTCAAGTATAACAGCTGAAGCTATAGCTATTAGGCAAGCCCTTATTATTATTGACAATTTGGATTTGGGAAAAACATTAATTGAATCAGACAATTAAAACTAATCCAAACTATAAAATCAAATACTTCCATTGGAGAAATTGAAGCAATATTACAGGATATTAGAGAGCTAATAAAAAGATTACCAAATTGTGGTCTAACTTGGACACCCAGAGAAGGAAACCAGCTTGCTCACACAGTTGCTAAAATGGCAGCATCAGATTGCCTTCCACAAAACAGGAGTATGCAACCACCACTGGAGATGCGGCGCATTATCAATATGGAAGCTCAACGTTGACAACAACTCTTAGAAAAGCAAAACCAATAATAAAGTTAGGAACACAATAATTCAGAAACGGTGGGAGCGAAATCTCAACGACAGCAACAATTTGAATTGAGACGAGACATGCAGTCAAATTGATATAACAAACCTTATTTTAAAGAAATATGAAATGCAGGTTGACTACAAGAGAAAAGGGAGCGGGCTCGGTGCAGGGAACGAATTTCAAGGCAAATAGGCTGCGAATTGAAAAATACGGCATCATCAAAACTACAAATTCAGAGGAGACGAAGCGGAAGCTTCCATGTTTATGCACCTTCGGCGTCGAAGCTTCATTCGCAGTGCAGGCAGCAGAGGAGACCCAACTGAAAATCTCAGTCACAATTACATATCAATATTGGTTCTGGAGAGAGCAACCGCGGAGCAGCGACTTCAACATACTAATTGCCTAAATGGATGAGTATATCTGCGCC
The DNA here is from genome assembly GCF_000817695.3 of Arachis duranensis. Lineage (NCBI taxonomy): Eukaryota > Viridiplantae > Streptophyta > Magnoliopsida > Fabales > Fabaceae > Arachis > Arachis duranensis. The sequence goes on along the minus strand of NC_029773.3, from coordinate 86,457,082 downwards.
AGTAATTGGAGCGCTGAACAGGAAAAGGATAGAAAGAAGATATACTTTAAAATTGAATGAATTAGGAAATTTAGATTGGGCTGGGGTTTGGTTGGGTAAGTTGGGCCTTAATGGCCAATGTCCAAAAAAAAAGTGTATAAAAATATTTTAAAATACAAAATTATATTTTTATTAAATATAGAACTTTAATTATTTAATTTTTTGTTAAATTAACAAATAATTTTTATAAAGCATCAAATATAAAATAAAGTAATATCTTCAAATAATTAATTACATTCGTACTAAAAAAATAATTTAACAAAATAACAATAATAAGTGCAGTTGTCATTATTTTTCAATAAACTTTAATTCAGCCATTTGTCATGATTGGTAGAAAAGATCACTAAGTTAACTGTTTTGTACTAAATTCAAGCCCATAGAACGAGATTATGGATAGTGAATACAGTAAGCAGAAAGGCGTTAGAAAGATCAAAAGAAATTAAGAGAGAGAAGGTGAAAAACACAGGGAGGAGTAGAATGATAGGTCAGATTAAGGATCCTAGAATTTGAAATTGAGAAGAGTATCAACGTTTAGAGAACGAGTCCTTCTCAATATTTCTGGATAATCTTCGAGAAGACATATCGAAGAGAGAACTGTTCCAACTGTTTAGTTGGACTTGACGCATAAATGACATATACTTATCGAGAAAACAAAAGAATGGTAGTTTATACATCTTTGCGTTCATACCATACACTACGAAAGGAGGAGCCTTGAAGGTTATAACAAATATGAATCATATGAGATTGAGAAGCAAAGTCGTCTTCGTGGGGAAAGCTAAATACAAGAGAAGGTCTGATGTGAAGAACACGAACAAAGTGGAGCCACGAGTTGACAATCGAACTGCTACGATTCGCCACATGCCTCCAGAAAGAGAAGCGAACCAAAAAGTTTCACATATCTCCACTAAAGATTTGGCGAAGGAGAAAACAGTCCAAGATCCACATGGGAATGGGTGGACGAAGAAGGTGGAGGTGGCTGTGGTGAAAGAAAATTTGGAGTGGTTATAGAAAAGCCTAGTAGGTGGATCAATGAAGGCTATTGACTTTAGTATAAATCTCTGTTGACCTTTGACAGTCTGTTAAATGCAGAAGAAACTTATACATTCAAAATGAATATCCTTCTACAGTTGTTTCCTAGTGTATGGAGGTGGGACGAGTCAGAGAAAAGTGAAACTCGAAGAGTGTGGTTAGAGTGTTTTAGAGTTCCAATCGTGCAGTTCCTTTAGTGTCAGCCGAGTATAAATTGATACCTGTGTGATGGATGTGATCAATGAATGGGTCCATATCACAATAGGTACTAGTGGCTTTGATGTTTTGGTAAAAGAAGTGGGACGTGAAACATATGGAGAGATTTGTAAGTTGAAAAATTGTGGGAGAGGATACGGTCAGATGTGAACAACAAAAGATGTTATTTGCAAGGGTTTGTGATGATGTAGTTATATGGTTGAAAAGGCTCGCTAAATCAACAGAATGTACAGACCAGGAAGCGGAGGTGATAATGGAGGGGCTACGGGAGGAGGTTGAAGACGAAGATAGATTGGTAAATTTAGAAACAAGTTTGAACCAGTGAAGTTATGAATATTTAAGTCTCAAACAAATGAAATTGGTAACATATCAATTTAATAATGGTGATATTGAAGGAATTGCAAATTTAGTGGGATATGAGGAAAGCAACGAGGCTAGTTCTGAACAAACAATTTTCTGGGAATATTTTTGTAATTTTAATGGGCTGGCTAAGGATAGTTTGAGGAATAAATTGCTTAGCCTAATTTATAAGCCCACAAACGAAAGAAGGGAGAGCAAGAACGTGTTGGGCCATGAGGGCCCAAGCTCCAAGGGAACCTATCAACCTGGGGACTCGGATATCGCTGCTGGGTCGGGTTTGAGGAGTTCGAGTCGGGCTTGGAGACTTCAGCAGGTTGGAGATGCGCTTGCTTCTGATGCCTTGGAGTCTCGTGATCTGGGAGGCAGCACGCATGGAGAGGCTTGTGAACTGGATGGCACGGTCTCCAGATTACGTTCTTCAAGTACACGTCCTGGAGCAAGATGCCTTGGGTGATGGTCAATTGGTGGAAGGAGCAGGACTGAACCAGAGTAGAGGATGCCAGCTTGTACACAGTGGTGTAGGAAGGTTGAAGGCGCAGGTAATCCAGCTAGACGGCGAACCACAGGCCTTGGTTGGTGTGCAAGGATTGACCGTTGATAGCAGGGTTATGAAGGCTGGACGCGGAAGAGATGCGGTGGTGGAGGGGGGTCACAGAATGATGAAAAATGATAGACAGGTGGAAGGGATACAAGGAAACAAGGGGCGGAATACGGGCAGCACGATAGACACTGTCATGGTGATGATTCTGAAAGAAGTGGTCGAGTTTATCAAGAAATTACCAATACAGGGAGAGGAATTGAAGGGACTCGTGGTAGAAATATACCGGAACCTAATGACGGAGATAGCTACGGTGATGACAAGGACAGTGT
>NC_029773.3:86451274-86454390 GCF_000817695.3 Arachis duranensis | reverse complement strand
TAAACAATGATGAAGCCAGTGACAACGGGTATTCAGGTTTGGACAAGCAGATGATAGAAATAGAAGGACCTGGGATTAGCAAAGGAGTCAAAAGCAGAGTTATATAATGAAGAATATGACATTATGGCTATTCTTCAATAACAGAATGAAAAAATTACTCAAAAAAGAAGATTGGCGAAACAGAAGGCAAAAGCTAGATCGGAGCAGACCCAAAACACAAAAAAAGGTGTGCAATATTTTTTTAAAATGATCTTTAGTTCTTAAAATGTTAAAGGGTTGATGGGTGACGGAAAACTAAGGATGGTAAAGGACCTAAAATAAAAATATAGATTAAACATGCTAGGTATGGTGGAGACTAAAAGGAAGGTAGTAACGAGCTTTGATGTTTCAAAATTTTGGGGTAATGGTTGTGCAGGGTGGGACTATGTTGAGTCTGTTGGTGCGTCTGGTGGGTTGCTACTAATATGGGATGAGGATTTTTTTAAAAATAGAAATTCTTATAAAAGTGAGAGATGGTTGTGTGTTGAAGGGGTTATGCTGAAGAGTAATTATAATTGTGGTTTTATATTGGTTTATGGTGCACATGTTAGAGATGAGGAGCTTGTTACGTAGGAGGAGTTGAGTTACATAGATGGTTTATGTCAGGTTCCCTGTTGTTTCATGGGGGACTTTAACGAGATTGTACAGGTGGAAGAAAAACGTGGCGCTGATAGATTAACCTCGTCGGCAAAAGATTTCAAGACTTGGATACATGACATGGGTTTGGTGGACTTGCCGATTACTGACTGCAAATTTACATGGTTCAGAGGTCAATCATGTGGTTGTATTGATAGGCCCTGGTTAGCTTGGAATGGCATGAGAAGTTTCTAGAGACTCGATTACGAGGGGGTTTAAGGGGTTTGTCTAACCACTGTCCTATTATAGTGGAAGATAAGCGGATTAGAGATGAACCGAGGCCGTTCAAAAGTCTTGATTCATGGTTTACACATGAAGGTTTCCTGAGAATGGTAAAGGAGGAATGGAGAGGACTTGGAAAGGTGCAATTCACAGATAAGTTGAAGACCTTGACAATTTCTCTTGGGAGATAGCATAAAGACAAATTTGGTAACATGGACAATAAAATTATGACGTTTGAGGAAGAGATTAAGAAGATTGATGACATGGTGGGCGATGGGGTTTATGACGGAATGGTGGAGGCAAGAAGGAGGGCGCTTGTGGCTTGCTGTGAAAAATGGTATGTGAGAAAAGAACTACATTGGAAGCAGATGTCGCGATCTAGACATGCGAGGGACATAGATAAGAACACAAAGTACTTCCACAACTTAGCTTCGGCGAGAAGAAGAAACAACAAGATTGATGCACTGGTCATTAATAGAAGATTGATAAGAAATCAAGTTAGGATTAAGATTGCGATTAGGGGCTTCTACAAGGACTTATATTATCAAGAGGAGTCTCCAATGGTAGGGTTCGGAGATGGTCTGGTGGAAATGATCAGTGAAGAGGATGCGTTGCTTTTGGAGGTGCAACCGACTACTGAGGAGGTTAGAGAAGCAGTGTAGGATTGTGAATCATCCAAGGCTCCTGAAAGTAATGGGTACAACATGAACTTCATAAAGAAGTGTTGGGATGAAATTGGTTCTGAGTTCACGGCAGTGGTGTTGGACTTGTTCCAGTCTTCTAGGCAACCGGTGAATGTCAATCTCACATGGGTGGCGCTAGCACCTAAGTTTATTGGGGCAAAGGAAATCAAAGATCTCAGGCCGATTAGGATGGTAGGGTGTATGTATGAAGTCATCTCGAAGATGCTGGTTAGGAGAATGCGAGCAGTAATGCCAGGGCTAGTAGGTGAGACACAGAGTGCTTTGTCAAGGGGCGAAAGATTCATGACGGGATTGCTTGCGAAACAGTTCAATGGATTAAACTGAGGAAGAAGGAAGCGGTGATAATAAAGTTAGATTTCTAGAAAGCATATGATAGAGTCAAGTGGAGTTTTGTGGATCTTGTGCTACAGAAGATGGGGTTTGGACGAAGATGGAGGGGGTGGGTCATGGAGTGCGTCAGTACGTGTTTCATGTCAGTATTGATAAACGGTTCGCCATCTAAACTATTTAAGATGGAAAGGGGCCTATAACAAGGTGATCCACTGTCTTCTTTTTTGTTTGTACTTGTCGTGGATGACCTACACAGGATGTTTGGAGAGGCGGTTAAGAATGGGCATATATCTCCGTTACTGGTTGGTAGAGATCATATTGAGATGTTGCATTTTTAGTTTGCGGATGATACTATTCTGTTCTACACTCCAGAGGAAGAGACCGTTAAAAATTACAAGAGGATTCTTTGCTACTTTGAATTGATTTCAGGGTTAACCAAGGTTCTGAAAACCGAACCGGTCATCGAATCGCTCTAGGCACTGGTTCACTGGTTTATAGGTTCCACCGATTTGACCGTGGTTGAACCGTAAATACCGTTTTATAATAAAATAATAATTAAAATGTAAATAAGCACATGAAAATATAATTATAGTCTAATCTAAACTTTAAAATATCATTCACATTAAAAGTACTACATAAACTAAATGTTATAATCTCATTCAAATACAAATTCAAAGTTCAAAAGTCCTCAAACAACCAATCAAACCCAACATAGCATCATCAAAATGATCCAAGTTTGTCATCAATCATCAAAATCCTCCATAATTTGCTGCATATTTGCCTCATTGATTTCATCACCTTCATTTTCACTACTTGGACCAGAAAAAGCAAGTGTTGCAGCATAAAATGTACTAGTACTACCACCACCACCACCTTGATCTAAATCAGCATCAATCTCATCTAAGAAAATATAACACGTTATCAATAAATTAAAGATAAAAGCGATTGTAATTTATTGTCTGATCAATAAACTATAATACTCACGAAGCAAGTCTTCAATATTACTTGGAAGATCAGGCTCTTTTTCAACAACCTCTTCCGTTACCCAAAAATCAACCTTATCAATAATTTCAATATCGATTGGATCATATTGCGACTTTTGCTTTCTTTTTTTTCTTTCATTCCTAACAAATTAAATACAATAGATGATAAGCCTAGTATATTAGCTATACAAAATCTAATGAT
>NC_029773.3:86416795-86450214 GCF_000817695.3 Arachis duranensis | reverse complement strand
ATTATCAGGTCCAATCCATTCAATCACCTCTGAAAACAAGTCACACAAGCTAGAAGCATTTTTAACCATACTTGAGGCATCAACAGATTTCACAAAGCACAACCCTTTCGAACAATAAACCAAAAAATTAATCAACGTTCTTTGCCTATGATCTGTCCAACCATCAGCCATGAGAGTACATCCAGTTTCTTTCCAAGCAGACCTATAGCTATCAACAACCATTTGACACTCCCTTTTGAGATCGGCTAATAAGTCAACCCTTAAAGAATCATAAGAAGAACCTATATAACCAGGCCCATAGCCAGCTACACCATCCAACATATCTTGAAAAAAAGGTGACATAACCGCATTGAAAGGAATCCTACAATCCAAAAGCTATCTAGCCACTCGCTTATCAACTTCATGAAGCGCCTCTTTGTTATGAAACACGCTTTTCAGACTTTGTTGACTGCCCGGAGTTGTTCTTGGTGCAAACATAGGAGGAATAATGGTTTTTGATTTCTTTTTTGGATTGCCTCCAACAACCTCCTTAGTTGGTAACTAACTCGGAGTTTGTTGTTCCTCTTGCGCTATTGCTTCATCAATTGCATCCTCACATTCATCGGTACCCTCTTCATTGAAACTTACTTTCCTTTTACTAGTTTTACTTTTCTGAATCTCTTTCAATAAACCTTCCATTTGTTTTTCTACATCATACGGGACCTTAGAACACTTCTTAATGTCTCCACCTATCTTCGCCAAATGCTTTTTCATTCTATTAATTCCCCCGCCCCCAAAAGTACTCAAACAAAATAAGCATTGGTAATGCGATTTTTCATTTATATTCTGTAAAGCAACGTATCTCCAAGCAGGATCAGTTTTCCCCCTAACACTACAAATTTGTGATTGATTTTCGTTACTCGCGGGAGGAGGAGAACGTTCATTCGAAGCAGAATTATTTTCAGCATTATTATTCCTAGGTAGGTCTTGGTTGATACTTTCTTCCATACCTAAATATTACCAGCAATCCAACCCAATAATCTCAACTCTCAAGTTCACAATAAATGAACAAACAACATCCAAATTCCAAAATCAGAGTATACAAACAAGTACAACATCTCAGGTTCAATAAAATTCTTTGTTCACAAAATCAGAATTCAGTTCATCAGAGTTCAGTTCATCAGAATCAATGAAATCCCAAAATTATTTCATAACAGTTTCAGAGAGTAGAGACTCAGAGTTCAGTTCATCATAGCACAGTTCATCAGAAATAATGAAATCAAAAAATAAATTCATAACAGTTTACTCAAAGTTCAGTTCATTAGAGCACAGTTCATCAGAATCAATGAAATCAAAAAATAAATTCATAACAGTTTACTCAGAGTTTAGTTCATCAAAGCACAGTTCATCAGAATCAATGAAATCAAAAAATAAATTCAAAACAGTTTCAGAGAGTAGAGACCCAGAGTTCAGTTCATCAGTTCAGTTCATCAGAATCAATGAAATCACAAAATGAACTCATAACAGTTTCAGTTTTCAGAGAGTAGAGACTCAGACTTCAGTTCATCAGAGCACAGTTTCATCAGAATCGGATTGCATCACAAAATCATGTTGATAACCTAATTAAAAATTACCTGGAAATGAGGAAATCTGTTGCTTTCTCTCAGAGCTTGAAGGACAACGCTTCAACGCTTCAACGCTTCTCTACTGCTTTCTCAGAGGCAGAGCTCGACGGAGGTGACATGCGAAGTGGCTGAGGGCGTGAGTGCGACGGCGGTGAGGGCGTGACCGTGCTGAAGGCTGGAGTTGAGGGCGTGAGTGCGACGGCGGTGAGTGCGTTGAGGGCCTCCTGGAGTCTGGAGTTGACAACTGGGCGGTGAGTGCGGTGAGTGCGGTGACTGGGTGGTATTCTGTTCCTTGGAAGGCTGGAGGAACGAGGAAGTGGAGGGCTGGAGGCTGCGAACTTGCGAAGGAGAAAGAAAACTCAGAATTAGGGTTCCCTCAGCAGCACAAAACGGCGGCGTTTTGCTGCAATGTTAAAAAATCGGCCGGGTCCCGGTTTGGTTCGACCGACCGGTAACCGGCCGGTTCGTCGATTCAATCCCGGTTTTCAAATACTGCGGTTTTTACTATTGCCCGAACCGCTACAGCCACCGGTTCACGGTTCGACCGATCCGACCGGTCAGTTCGAACCGGTTTTCAGAACATTGGGGTTAAGTATTAACTTTGACAAATCTAGCTTGATTTCACTTAACTATGATGATCAGTGGGTATAGCGTATATGCAATGTGCTAGACTGTAAGGAAGCCTCTCTCCCAGTTAAATACTTGGGAATCTCGCTAGGAGCTAACCTGAGATTGGTGAAGACTTAGAAGCCAATATAGACAAAGTGGAGCAAAAACATAGCATATGGAAACCCAAGGTTCTCAATAAAGCCGGTAAGTTGGTGCTCATCAAATCTGTGTTAAATAGTCTCCCTGTATATTATTTGAGTTTATATAAGATGCCAAAGGCTGTTGCAGAGAAACTGATTTCTTTACAGAGAAGATTTGTATGGAGCAAGGAGGGTGGTAAGAATGGCATGGCCTTGGTCAGGTGGGAGGTGGTGCAGGCGCCCAAAAAGTTTGGTGGTTTGGATGTCAGGGATGTCATGGTGCGCAACACAGCCCTTTTATTTAAGTGGTGGTAGTGATTTTCAAAGGAGGAGTGTCCGCTATGGAAGAAAGTGGTTTGCTCTTATAATAACCTGAACTCAAATGTGTTGCTGTCCTCCCAGGTTTTACCTATCCGAGGGACCCTGGAAGGATATATGCCAGATACAGTTCAAGGATTAACAAGTAAGACAGAAGATGGTTACTGAGTTGTCTATGGAGGTTGGTGATGGGAGAGGAACCCGTTTCTGGGAGGATGTCTGGTTGTGTGGAGGTTCTCTGAAAGATCAGTTTCCGAGACTCTTCTCAGTTTCAAATCAAAGAGCATCCGTTATAGGGGATTGTGAATTTTGGGATAGGATTGAGTGGATATGGAACTTCTAATAGAGACGAGAGCTATTTCAATGGGAGTTGGATTTAGTGAACCAGATGCATGATGCACTACGACTGGTCAAACTTGCTTATAGCAGAGAGGATACAGTTGTATGAAAATTTGATAAACAAGGAGTCTTTTCTACTAACTCTTTTGTGCATGTATTGCAGGCGGAAATAATTCTGGAGCATATAACAAGCTACAGCTTTACTAGGACAATTTGAAAAGGGTTAGTTTCGTCAAGAGTTGAACTGTTTGTCTGGTTTATTTTATCTGAGAAGATCAATACAAAGGAGAGACTGAGTCGATTTGGGGTTATCAACCAAGACGATGTTATATGCTTGCTATGTAACAAAGGTGTTGAATATGGTCACAATTTGTTTCTTTGTTGTGATTTTTCTTGGCAGGTATGGTGTGTTTGCCTTTCATTTGTTGGAAGGCAATGGTTGTGCCTAGGAACATCGAAGGAACATTTCCTGAGTTGGAATGAGATAGCCATTAGTAAGGAGATGCGTAAGAGATGGATGGTGTGTTTCTGTGTGATTATTTGGAACATATGGCTAGAAAGGAATAAACGGATTTTTCAGCATAAACAAAAAGGGGTCAACGAGATTATCCATATATCCTTTACAAACTATAAAGAGTGGCTAGGCGTGGATCTTTTTTGTTGTTGATGACAATGTCAGAGATGATAAGGAATAAAATTTTGCGTTCTTTGTGCTGGCTAGTTTTTTTTTTTCTTTTATAGTTTATGCTGGTCCTGTTGTTATTTTCTTATGCTTCACTTAGTGTGTTGAGTTGCTTTCTTTAAAAAAAAAAAAATTTCGAACGATCTGCATCTCAGGGATAATGATTTGAATTTATACTTGTTCAAGCATTAGAGTGTCGTTTCAAGTCACAACTCCTGTGGGTGAATCAAGGATTTCGATATCCCAAGTTTTAACTTTATCAAGTTCGTAGATATCTGAACATTAACTTATATTGGGTTAATTATTAGCATTCTGTGAAATTAACCTTAGACATATACGAATATTATTATTTGATTAATTTCTAATCATCTATCATAATGTATTGACGCTTCTTCCCACAAAAAGTTTTAACTAAGTCGAAGACTTTTTTTTTTTTACTGAAATAAATTAAACAAAAAAAAATAAAACAAACAAAATAAGGAACTGCTTAAATAGAGGGGCAGTCCTGTTTAAAACTACTCTTAAACTCTTCCCAAGGTGAAAGAAGCTCCACATGCGAAAGTTGTAATTTCATCGCCATCTTTGCCATAGTATCTACCACCGTGTTTACATCTCTCATAATCAAACGAAAGTCAACACGCCAACTCCAATGCATGATATCTCTTATTTTGAGCACCAATGGATCAATAAACCCAAAACCATCTTGAGTAACAAGATTAAATGCTTCCACACAATCCGTCTCACAAATAACATTTCGTTGACCCACATCCCAAGCTAAGAGATATTCTCTCCAAATAGCAAACAATTCTCCTTGAAGAATACTATTACTCTCAATCATTTCCAAACACCCCATTTGCCAACTCCCATTACAATCTCTAATAACACAAGCAAAACCAACACTATCACCCGAACCAAAATAACTAGCATCACAATTAATCTTAAAATTACCAATGGATGGGGATTCCAAAAACCATTTAGAGTAGAGGGAATGGACATACGTTGTAATTTAAAAATATTCCTAAGCTCCTTTTCTGAAGTTAATGCCAGACAAATCACTTTTTCCGGAGGCCAAGTTTCATGGGGATTAAATATGTCATTATTCCTTACTCGCCATATCCACCAAAGTCCCGAAAAGAACTTGAACGAATGCTCTCTGCTATGATACAAGAACCGGTTCTTCAAATCCAAAGGATGACAAGAAATATCCAACCTATGCCAAACAAGCTGAGCTTTTGGACAATCCCGAATACAATGTAAAACCGATTCCTGGCTAGAAAGACATCTTGGACACCTATCCGATGACGACATCCCTCTTCTAAAGCGAAAACTTGCAGTAGGAAGAGCCTCTTTAAGACACAACCAAGCCAAAAACTTATGCTTTTCCGGAACAAGCTGACGCCAAAGCCAAAGCCAATTCTCCCGCTCCTCCCAACCAAACAGTTGCTTACACAACCACAAGTAACTATTGCGTGAGTTATAGACTTTAGCAGCAGACCCACTCCAATACCAACTCACTTCTGGACCTGCTTGTTCATCTGGATTGTAAGACGTTTTGAATACTAATAAAGGGCATGTATAGGATTTTCGTAAACGCAATTTTGAACAATATTTAAAAGCTGGTTTTGGAAGTTTTGAGAAGCTAGGTTTTGTAATATAGACTGGCGGATTCCTGTTATGCATGCAAATTTCTCCAATATTTATGCTTTGTGCCTAGATCTAATCTAAGCCCATTTATAACGTTAGAGTTCGTTGCATTAACAAAATAAAGTGCAGTAGTCAAAAGCATTTACTTAAGTTCATCGATGTGTACTCATTTTTGGGCTGTAAAAAAGAGGATGCTTATGAGCTAAATCAATCAGAAAATGAATCAAATAAGTTGAAATTGAGAAATTTGAAAAGTCTGAATCAAGCTCAAAAGTAATCGGTAATGGTTAGAGATGGTAATGAGTTTTTATGGACTTTTTTCTATTTTGCGTCCTTATTTAATAAAATATTTTTTTGTTTTTTTTAACAAAAGAGTTTAACACAGTAAAGTGGAACAAAGTAAGTACAATAAAAAGTGACATAAATACGAATAAAATGGTATAATTTGTTGTTATCTCTGACATTGCCATCATATTTTTCGTTTTATTTTCATCACGGATCTCATTTATTTTTTTCGCAGAAGATGCAAAAATCCACGTGTATCTATGGATATTAAGTCTTGAAAAAATTTTAAAATAAATTTAACACAACCATAATAAAATTCAATACCATTTAATCAAATGTATTAAATTAAAGCACAATTTTAATATAAATTCAACATAATCAATATACACTCAATATTTTTAACATACAAATTAAAATAAACTAAAATAAAAAAAGTTCACAAATATTAAGAATGAATTAAGATTACATAACTATAAAATAAAAAATGTTTTCACAAATGTTAAAAATGAATTAAGATTACATAACTCTCTGTGTGTGGGTTTTGTAGGTCTCCGTTATAGTCCGGTCGCAGATAATTTCTGCAGATATCTATGAGTGCGTGTTTATTTTGCTATCCCTATTAGGAAGTTAAAAATTGTGAGTTGCAGCATTAAAAATAAAGTTGCACACAAATCGGATTGGATATAACTAAAATCTCAAGCTGATTCGTAATAAACTCATCGAATTTGATCAAATACAATACCATATTTTTTATGTTCGAATCCAATCTAATTCACACATTTACAGATCGAATATCGGATAATTTGCAATTCGATTCTATTATTTGAGTGTAGATCGGATCTAATCCAACTGTAATTTATGAATCTCAAATGTAAATAAAATATTATCAATAAGTGAATATTATTCTATCTATGTTCATCCCTAATTAAAAAAAAAAATTTTGAATTCTCGTTTATTTGAGGTATATAAGAACCTCCAAGGTATGCAAAAACTAAAAAAAAATTGTTGGACCGTTACAACAACAATCAAAATCAATTCATGATCACGCATTAAAGAAAGCAAATTGTTTCTCGGTTTAAGAGGAAGAAAATGTGAAGTGATGATGGCTTGCATTTTTTATTATATTTGCTTGCAACCACCCAATTTCGTTGAAGGAATGATCAAGTATGGAGCATGTAATAATATATTGTAACCATCTTTAAATATAATCGATATCTTTTTAAGTGTTGGCCCGTGGTTTTTTGTTCTATTTAAGAAAGATTTTTTTTTACATTAAAATATTGACGTTACTTTTTCTTTTTCTTAACTTATTTTGTTGGCATATTGATTCGTCATTCTCCACAAATTATTTAGCTCTTTTTCGTTTTGATTCTGTTTTATTTTTAACAAGTGGTATCAAGCTGATAATTAATTAATTGATCTGATGATTTAAAAAGTATTTAAAGTGAAGTATTAAAAATATTTCTGATAAAGATAATTTGGACAACGTGTTTCACGGTGTGATACGGTGAATGAATACTACTTTAATATAATGAAAGAACTAAAAAGAAAAAAAGTTAATGTGCTAAATGTGATGGTTGTTTATATTGTATCTTTTCATCATTCTCTCACTTGATTTTTTTTTCAAAATCTTTTAAACTGACTTAAGTATTATAATGTCTAAGTAGTAAGTACATTTTTTTGCTGCATGAGGTTACAACAATTTTTATACCTGAATAAGGTTAAGAGATCACAAATATTCTCATAAAAAATTTTAAGATAAAATTAAAATAAAATAAAATATAGAGTAAATTATACTTTTTATTCTTAAAATTTGGTAAAAATTTTAAAAATACTTTTAAGTTTTATTTTGTTTTAATTTTATTCTAAAATTCTTTTATTTGCATCAAATATACTCTTGATGGCTAAATTTTTAAAAAATTTAAAACCAATCTAACAATAATGCATGAAAATTATGTTTGATTTGCTTGTGTTGGGAGTTTGTTCTTATTAAATTGTTGTTGAATTGGTCTTATATTTTTTTTAAAATTAGCCGTCACGGATATATTTAATGCAAATAAAAAATTTTTGAGACAAAATTTAAACAAAATAAAACTTAAAAATATTTTTAAAATTTTTGTCAAATTTAAAAAAAAAATACTTTACCTTAAAATATAATATTATTTTAAAAAATTTTTAAAAAACTTTTAAAGACAAATTATATCCTACACTATTGAAAATTTTACATATATGATTAATTCATAGGATAAAATATTTAACAACAGGCATGTTTTAGTTAGAAAATTAAATTCACCATAGAAAATTTTTTTATAAATAATTTTATTCAAACAACTGATCCATACCATTTTCATTCTTTATACGATTACACTCTAAACATAGATGTTGAAAAAAAAAAAGCCGAAAATGTCACAAGACAATAGTATTTCAATTTCCAACCATATATGATATAGTAATAGCATTATTCTCCATGTCCAAGCAATTTAACATTTAAATTTATTCAAATAATTTAGAGGCACGCGCTTCTTCTTTCCATTTTTTTCTCCTTCCGTGCTTTCTCTTCTTCTTCATGTTTCAAATTTATGTACGCATGGAACTTCTTCTTCTTTTTTTCACGCTCATTTACGTATAAAGCGCCTTCTTCTTCTTCTACGCTTCTTCTTCGCGTTCCTCCTCCTCCTCCTCTCCTCTTTCTTTTTCGCGTTCTTTTTCTTCACGTGTTTTCTCCTTATTGTCATTTTTTTTTTGTTGCTGCTATATTTTTTTTCTTTTCTTCTTTCTCTCCCTAATAAAGAAGCAGTAAAAGGTAAGGAGGAAGAGTTTTGAATTGTGCAGAATAGAAATGAACCAAAATTATATTCATAATAAATCGAAATTATATTTAGAATGAACTAAAATTATATTCAAAACAAGCATAGACTGAATGCATCTTATTTAAATCCAAAAAGAATCGAAATTACTTAATGATTACGTTCTTCTTCTTCACCCCTGATGCTACGTCTTCTTCTTCTTCTCCTCCTTTTTTATTATTTTTCACTTTCGTTACCGTCGTCGTCACCACCACCACCTTCTCCTCCTCCTCTTCCTCCTCATTTTTCTTCTTCTTTTCTCATTTTTTGTTCATGATTCAATTTTTGTTTGCGTGCTTATTTTCGAATTGAGTTTGTGTGTCGCAATTATTAAATAATTTTGGTTCATCATGGATTTAAATAAGGTGCACTTGGTCTGTACTTGTTTTGAAACGAGTTTACATTCTGAATTTAATTTTCATTTCATTCTGAATATAATTTCAATTAATTTTTTAATATAATTTCGATTCATTTTTGAGTGAATTGTTTTTTTATGATTCTTCTTGTTTCACTATATTGAGAGGAATAAAACCAAGAAAAAGAGAAGAGAAATCAAACAAAAAAAATAAAAGAAATAAGAAAAAAAATTCTCAAAATTTCTCATCATGTTCTTCGTTTCTTATCTTGTTTATTTTCGAATTAAGTTTGTGTATCGTAATCATTAAGTAATTTCGGTTCATTCTAGATTTAAATAAGGTGCATTTAGTCCGTATTTATTTTGAAACAAATTTACATTCTGAATTTAACTTTTGGTTCATTTTGAATATAATTTCGGTTCATTTTAAATATAATTTCGGTTCATTTTTATTTTGTACAATTTAAAAACTCTTCATCCTCACCTTCTACCACTTTTTCACGAGGAAGACTAGGAGAGAATGAGGGAAAAAAATATAGCAGTAACAACAACAAAAGAATAACAATAAGAAAAAACACGTGAAGAAAAGGGAACACAAGAAAGGAGGAGGTGGAAAACGAAGAAGGCGAAAAATACACTTCATACATAAACGAGCGTGAGAAAAAGAAGCGCGTATAATCTCATTCTTTTAGTGAGAATGGTTTTTATTGATATTTAGCCAACTTAAATGAACTTGGATAAAAAAATAATTGAACGTATAACAACCTTAATAATAATAAGTGGTCAAAGCACAAGTAGTGGTTGTCAACCGAAACATGAAGCATTATCCAAGCAAATAGAGTGAAACCGAAAGGAAAAAAAAAAAGAGCAAACCAAGCAAATAGACATAGTCGTGCAAGGACACACTAACAAGGATTTTATCTAACTACTGCCAATTCTTATTTATGGTTGTATTTAATAGAAGTGTTTTTGTAGATGTGTGTAATAGAAATATTTTTTTATGGCTGTATCTCATGAAAGTATTTTGTAAATGTGTATCTTTATATATGTCAATACTAATTGTAATTAAAATATAATAATTAATTATTATTGCCAGATAGTATATTAGTACTTTATATTTTTTTTTAATAAAATGTTTGACAAATCGAAAGTAGCTCAACAGGCAACAATTTTATTTGTAAACTGGAGCTTTGTTATAAAAAGCAGAAAGCTTGAATCAGCACTTCCCTCTCTGCTAGATTCCACGCTCATTTGTTTAGACATGAAAAAATGGGTCAATAACAGAAAGATGAATTCTTGATCTACCAGAAATTTGTATCATCAATTAATATTTCATATAAATATGATAGAAATTAACAAATTATCACTTTTCTCATGATGAATCATAGAAGTAAGAATTGATTTTGGGGACCAGCAATTAAACAAATTAAAATTACAAAAATTAGTTTTACTCTTACCTCTCCAAAATAGATGCTAGGCATCCCCAATAAATTTCCAAAAAAGCATTGCATTCATAATTCCATTAACATTTTGTGCACATCAAAACCACTCATTTCCCTTTAACTTAAGTACTTCAATATATATATAAAAGAAGGGAAGGCAAAATCCTAAGCTTAAGTGGCAGAAATTGGAAATACAAGTAGCAGTACCCCGTTAATATGTTCTACGTAGGATAGTGCAGTGCAACAAAAACAAGAGCTAATAAAAGAAATTGCGAAGAAAATGTGGACTAAAACCAGCCAACATATCATGAACATGTCGAACTTTGAACTCTTCAAAATATTCGGTTGATGTGTGTCCTTTTTAGCTGCTGAGATTGCGACAACGGTGAAACTGAAATACCAACTGATGATTATTGCATGCTATGCAGAGTTTACAAATTTAATTTAAAAGATAATGCTCTCTGCATACTTTATCATAGATCATTTTTAAGAATCTGGTAATGTATCCAAAAACATTGAGTACGTGACACTACTATTTTGAGTTATAAATGTACCACATTTCTAAAGTGATAGATACTGTAACACAGATAAGTATTCTGGAATATGAACAACTCTGACAACATTTACCAAAGGACAGTATGGGGTAAGGCTTACCTTCATATGATTCCTTTGTGCTGTGGAAGTTCTTCAATGGAGCAAGAGCTCAGGATCAGTGCCCTGACCCTCCTCATATTACTTAGCAGACTAGAAAATTATTGATGAAGTATTAAAAAAAACGAATGTTATGCAATACAAATTTCTCTAAAACTCATAACGATGTTATGTGTATCTTGTTCCTGCCATGTTAATTATGAAATTGTTAGAATTTTTGTTGTTCAAAAAATGAATGTGATGTACAAACCGAAAAAAAACGTGCATAACTGGTGGAGGATATACAATAACAAAAAGAATGATATATAATATTAGTAGTATGTACATTACTGATTAACTATGTATGTTTTTGTGTGACAAAAATCACAAACACAGAACTAGAGAGCCTGAAAAGCAGAATGTGGAGATGCTGGTTTGTGGTTTATGGCTCTTGCCCATCCCTCATCGGCACCTCTGTTTCCTCAGTTTGCTTTTCCGACAAGATTTCACTTAAAAAATGATCCGTCTTGAGAAGACTAACATGAGTAAGGAATTCCCCTCCACTTGGTAGTTGTTGAGCATGTGAACCCCATTCAAAGTTAGCTATAGCGGAGATCAAGATATCTAACCACATACCATGTAGCTCATCCAAGTCTGGAAAACTTAGTTTCTCTTGATTGGAAAATGCATATAACAGTGACTTGCGATTTTTCAGTCCATCATGTTTTGTATTCACATATTGCATTAGAATTTGAGCAGCTTGAGCAGGAGACTTGGCATGATGACATAACTCTTGGGCATGATTGATGGTGTCTTGGATATATTCAATACCACCAATCCATGGAGGCAACATGGAAGGGTGTTGAAGCAATATATAGAATAGATAATCAGATATCTTCTTGCATGCTTCACGTTTGTGTTTGCCTTCCTCACCAGGACTAGGACTAGTGGAGTGGTACACAATATCTGTTACAACATGACATCTAAGCACAGTTTCTGCTAAACTATTCCTTTCATCTTGACGACTCTTACTATATTGACTAACTTCTATTAGTTCTTTAAATATAATTTCTTTCATATCGGTATCCACCTCTTCCAATCGCTCATTACGGAGCAGATTAAATTCAAAGGGTAAGATTTCAATGCAAGAAATGGAAAGATCCATCAGGCTGAGTTGACTCATGTATAACTTGTCTTTACTGCCTGATAAAATTGATCGAAAGCGAGAAATGGAAGAGTACATTAAGTTTAGCAAACAACTCCTCCTTTCTCTTTTGGTTAGCCAACACGTTGTCCAATCAGACAAAGTAATGGCAAAAAATGCATAAAGCTCAAGAAAGATTGCCCCAATAAACAAAACGTATGTTATAACAACATCAACCCTTGAGTAGGCCTCATCACTATGAATCACAAGAGTGAATGCAACCACTGCACATGCTATGGATGAAGCACTCACCAATCTTAGAAAGAGACCTTTTTTGGTATAAATTATAGAGGCCTTTGTGTAGAGCACATCAAATAAAAACCCAAGTTGCACTTGCACCACTTTAAAGGCATCGACTGCTGGTTTCATCTCAAGCACACATTCTTTTGCCAAATTAAAGCTTTTAGCTAAATCTTCAGGGTCTGCGCCTAGATTTGCATAAAGACGTTTGACTAGAGGAAACAAAGAATATCCTTTGTGAATACATTCCAATTCAGGGTGCCTACGGATGTGATCTGAATTTGGGATTTGTAGCGTCACATTTGAAGGCAAAGACTTCCTAAATTGGTCGATGGTAGCAGATCTTAGAACCCAATTTCTCTCAGAGTACTTAATGATTCCGGAAACAAACACCGGAATGGCCACAAATGTTAGTGCATTGTTGCCCCATGACCTTAGGAAGATGTAGAATGCAATACTAACTTGGACAATTAGACCAAGCAAGTGCCTTAACCATAAGGTGTTGTCTTCCAAGGAATAAGCAGTGATTGTGTCAGGGCCACCAAGATGCAATAACAGAAAAGGTGCCCATAATGCTTGAAGAAATTGATCTTTGCTCTCTCTTTTGGAATTGGACTTGTCAACCTCTATTTGGTTCGTGGCAAGGATCCCCAATGCTACAGTTGCTAACTGATCTGCCGTCAAATATGTCACCCAAATAACAAAATTTAGGATCACAGCTTTGATGCCACCTCTTTTGTGTTTTCTCATTGGACCACATATGATCAGGATAACTTGCCATAACAGGCTTAGTAAAACCAAAACACGTATTTCACATTTGTTCCATAGTGATAGTACGGACGCCGGAAAGATCTCCATCACTGTCTGCTGTATAATATAATAAAGGAAAAGTATGAGGAGCCAATAAAATACTTGTACAATGTGAACAATGGAGGTTTATGAAGTATTAGAGATATAATTATTAGTGTTATCTTTTCCCATGAGCTGAAGTTTTTGGGATGAGTGGTATCATGACATGGTATTAGAGTATTAGAGGATGTTTATTTTGTAACTCAATAGCCCATTGTACATATTGTACAAATAGTCCATTGTCTCTCTAACGGAATCCGATAATAAAACATATTTGGTAACTAAAATAAATTAGTTAAAATTAACTAAAATTTACTTATTTAATATTTATTTTTTATTTTCCTAACATTACCGTAATATAATTTTGTGTGCTCGGTTTAATAAGTTAAGCATCTTTCGTTTCTTAAAATTAAATATTCTTTCATAAATCATAATGTCAAATGCCGCTTTTTATTTTTCGTGTGAGAGAGAGAAAGGTGTATGTTGTTAGAAGAGAAGTGTTTTAAATTACTATAAATTACACAAATTAAAAGTACCAATTTATTTGTATTGTTTTATTTTTTAAATAGACAATCACAAATTAGACTATTCGATTTTTATTTTAAAAAATAAAAAAAATTTAAATCGGACCCACTGATTTATAATTTATTTTTTTCTTTTATAAAAAATAATGTCAAATGCTAATGTATTCTTTCATAAATCATAATGTCAAATGCTAATGTATTCTAAATATGGGACGTACCTACGTTCTTTGAAAAATGTCATCTTACTAGAGGTAATAAATAAAGTAACAAGTTATGAATTTTGATTTTTTTTATATTGTAAATTTTTATATATATATAATCTATTTGAAAATTCTAAAACAAATATAGTTAACCTTATTAATAGGTTATCCTTTTAAATCTCAATTATTTTTATATAAAACATTATAAAGTTAAAATTTAAAATTTCTTTACCTAATAAAGTGTGTAATGCTCTTTACTTACATTTAGTTTGACAAAAAATTTAAAAAAGATTCTTGTGTTTTTGAAAAGTACAAATTTCTTATTTTGTATTTGATAAATAAAAAAAATTATTTGTATCCGTAACTTTTAAAAATTAAAAAAAAATTAAAATACTTAAGATGTAATTTTTTAAAGTTAGATTGGGTTTATCAAAATTAAAAAGTATAATATAATCTTATATATTACTTATTAAAAATTATTTTTTAATTTAATGTACTAAATATAGATGCTATAATAATTTTTAAAAAATAAAAATTTTACCAAATCAGACCTAAAAGATATTTAAAGATGAGTCCGTTAATAATGTTAGTAATTGCTATTAAGAGTTTAATTTTGAAAAGCAAGTGTCTTGATTTAAAGTTATGACAAAGTAACTTTCATATATTAATTAAAAATTAAAATTAATTAAAGCTTGTGTAGAGAAAAAGTTATGGTAAAGTTGATTGGGTTTTTATTAATAAGTTTGAAGAATGCCAATAGTTTCACCTTGAGATCAAGGGGAAAAAACAAAGTAGTATTTCAACCATTCAATTGTTTAAAAGAAAAGAATAATAACTTTTAAAAAAAATAAGAAAATATTAATCTGTAAGCATTGTTTGGATTTGTGGCATAATATAGGAGAAAAAGGTTAGAGGACAAGTATTTTTATTAAAATTTTGTTAGTATTTAACCAATAAAAGAAAAATGAATAATCTCACACTATTAGATATAATCTCACACCATTAAAAATACTAATGATTATAAATTGATGACTTCAAATCATAAAATCTGTTGGTCTCCTAACACCCGTTATAGAAGTAATTTACTAATAATTCCAAATGTTTTCATTTATGTCAAATGTCAATAAATCATATTCCAATAATAAATAATTACCCTGGGTTATGAAATGTTCGATGTCAACATAATTCTTAAAATTATAACAAAAGTAACATACTAAACATAATTGAGATTTGGAAATTTAATCAATACTAACACTTTTATCATAGAATATATAAGAGATGAAAATGCTAGAAAATTAAATATGAAAATTTAGAATATGTAAAAGATATAAATAGGCAATGCTAGTTAATAACACCACATCTTTCAATTACTTGATCTGATATAGCATTCGTTGTAGTAATTAGTAATAGTAATTAAGTAATAGAATGACATACCGTA
Source organism: Arachis duranensis (assembly GCF_000817695.3). NCBI lineage: Eukaryota > Viridiplantae > Streptophyta > Magnoliopsida > Fabales > Fabaceae > Arachis > Arachis duranensis. Next base: position 86,434,865 of record NC_029773.3, on the reverse strand, counting down.
TAATGCAAATTAATCTACACACAAGTTTTTGCTTTTCGAATTTCTTCTGATTTATAAGCCAGCTGACAATGGAAAGAGGAAATGAAAAGAGCATTAAAGACCATAATTAAAAGTTAGAATAAGGATTAAATTGAGAGGGAAGGAGGGATGATATGGTCACACATATACACTTACACTATATGGTAAATAATTTAATTGATTGTTGTAACAGTAATGTGCAATCATCATGCTATATATAGGGATTATAGAGACTATAGTAACAATGAAGTATTACAAAGGCATCTTACTTTAAGGATGTTTGTACAGTAAGACCAAGACATACACAAGCAACATGCATGTTTGTAAGTATGAAGAGATAATTTAATGCCAAGTTACGATCATTTTGGAATAATTCTAAAATCAAGCACACATTCTTTTTTTAATTTTAAGAGTAATATATTAATGGTCAATACCTTATGCTCTTTCCTATCAAAAAGATAATTATGAAGAAATATAATCTAGCTTGATCACATCAATCTTTAATGTTAGTTTAGAAAATTAAAAGATGTCACATTTAAATGCATATATTCTGCGTTTTAATTTTAGAATATAGTATTATCAAACGATTATTATTAAGAAAAAATTTAAGGGATTAATACTTTTATTAAAATTAATAATTAACTAATAAAAAAAATGAATAATTTTATATTATTAAATATAATCTTACATCATAAAAAATATTATTACTGACTAATTGATAATTTAAATTACAAATCTGCTAACACTTTAATACTCTTCTGTTATTAATATACTCTCTTCAATAATTCCCAATCAAAAGAAAAAGAAAATTTTATAGAGAAAACCTTGTAATATTATTTTGGATAATGATTATACCTTGCGTAATAGCTAGCTAGAATGCATTGCATTAAAGTATGACACACATAGTCAAGCAACAAAATTTATTTTATTCTTTCTTCCCAACAAAAAGGTAAAAGGATAAAAGTTACACAAAAATTAGCAAGTATTCCTAGATACGTGTGAATAGACCCTTGCATGCATATGTACGTATAAGAGAAAGTGTTAGACACGTTAATGAAATTTAACTTTACTTTAATAATAATTTTGAAAATAATATATATAAATGTGTAACTAGATCGCATTGTCTTGCAAATTCACAAGACATAAATTACTTACAAAGTACACAATATTATATATTAATAACAAAAAGCCGTAGCTTCCCCAATCATAAATTTTTTTTTTCTTGCTTTTTCACGAGATACAAGGCGAGATTTAAATCATTGACACTTGTTTAAATAAACTAGTGAGTTAACTACTAGATCAATTCAACTTAATTTTTTTGATCATAATTTTATTAGATGAGTTTCCAGTTTTAATTTTAAGGGCCCATCTTATTTGTATTATTATTAATTGGCTGTCCCCTAGTACTCGGATGGTTATTCTAAATAATATAAAAAGATGTTCATTTTGTAACTCAATAGCTCTGTATTGTACATATTGTACAAATAGTCTATTATCTAAAGAGATCTGAAAAGAAAAAACATATTCGTAGTTGTAATCTAATCTTTTATTGCTAATAATGATAATTCAAATATTCAACTTAATTTTATTCTATACCTTGCTTAATAGTTAGCATTTTTTATTCCATGAAATAGACACCATACTTTTTTTATTCTTTTCCTCTTATTTTAGAAGTAACAAAAACAAAAGATATACATAGAATATATAGAAACATTTTTTTTCTTCATGGAAGCAAGTAACATTAGATTGGGAGTAAATTTGAATTCACATGGTATATATATCTTTAACTTTTAGAGTGAATAAAGTATTAAATGGTCAATATATCATAATCTCTTGCTTGTCAAAAATAAAAGAAAAATCATATCATTTTCATAATATTTATATTTAGAGCTCTTAAAAGTTAACATTACACATATATAATAGAAAAAAGTTTACATTACTCTAAATGCTATTAGTACATGCATCATAATAATTTTTCCTCTCTCCCACATATAAAGTAAAATAAATTATATACTGAAAGTAACATGTCTCGCTTTGTATTCGTCATGAAATAATTTTTTTTTTTTGAAATTTAAACTCATAAGATGAGGTAGTATAAACGGTTATTGTAATTACAATTAATAAATTATATTAGATCCAATATTTAATTTGCATTACTAGAAGAGAATCAATTATCATGACACATCAATTATATTTTAAAACCGGTAAGTTTATAGTAACATTTTTGTTTTTCCACCATCCAAGATACTGAAAGGAAAAGTTTAGGTACATGAGTTTTATTAAAATTTGGCCAGTAAAGTAAAGTGAATAATTTTACACTTTTGAATAAAATTTTACACCATTAAAATAAAAAAATGATGATTAATTGATAGTTATAAATCACAAAACTTGCTGCCCCTAATATTCCTCTTATTGAAATCCACAAACTCATCTTAGTCGTACTTAAAAGTAGGGATGTACATGGGTCAGGTCACACCGGGTTTGACCTAACGTAGACCCGACCTGAATTATAGACCAGACCTAATTTTTAGACCCTAACTTAAACCCTAATTTTTAGACCCTAGAGCCTAACCTGTTTTTGTGTGACAAGAACCGCAAACACAGAACTAGAGAGCCTGAAAAGCAGTTGCTAACTGATCTGCCGTCAAATATGTCACCCAAACAACAAAATTTAGGATCACACCTTTGATGCCACCTCTTTTGTGTTTTCTCATTGGACCACATATGATCAGGATAAGTTACCATAACAGACTTAGTAAAACCAAAAAACGTATCTCACATTTGTTCCACACTGATAGGACGGACGCCGGGAAGATCTCCATCACTTTCTGCTGTATGCACCAATACGGACGTAATTGAAGAGGAAAAACTTTTAGTGGGAAAAAAAAGTTGCATAACATTGCAAATACAATTTAAAATTGTTCGTTATTTAACATTTTTATACTTCTTCGTTTGTATAGTATAATAAAAAATATCTGACAACCAAGATAAATTAGCCAAAATCAGCCAGAATTTATCATTAAAGTTGATTGGGTTTTTATTAATAAGTTTGAAGAATGGCAATAGTTAGATCAAGGGAGAAAAGTAGTATTTCAACCATTCAATTGTTTAAAAGAAAAGAATAATAAGTTTTTAAAAAAATAAAAAGAAAATATTAATGTGTAAGCATTGTTTGGATTTGTGGTAACATAAGGTGAAATACAATTTTTCAATGAGTTCAGAGTACAGTGCGATGTTTCCGATTTCAAGATAGAGGTGTAGAAGTAATCTGCTAATAATTCCAAATGTTTTCATTTTATGTCAAGTGTAACCAATCATATTCCAATAATAGATAATTACTCTGGGTTATGCAATGTTGGATGTCAACATAATTCTTAAAATTATAACGAAAGTAACGTACTAAACATAATTGAGATTTGGATAATTAATCAATACTAACACTTTTATCATATAATAATGAAAATGCTAGAGAATCAAATATGAAAAATCAGAATATGTAAGAGATATAAATTGGCAATGCTAGTTAATAACACCACATCTTTCAATTACTTGATATAGCATTTGTTGTAGTAATTAGTAATTAGTAATTAAGTGATACAAGGACATACCGTATAGTGCAAATTAATCTACACACAAGTTTTTGCTTCTCAAATTTCTTCTGATTTATAAGCTGACAATGGAGAGAGGAAATGAAAAGAACATTAAAGATAATAATTTAGAAGTTAGAATAAGGATTAAATTTTGAGAGGAGAAGAGAGGGATGATGGTCACACACTTAAACTATACGGAAAATTATTTAATTTGTTGTTGTAACAATAATGTGCAATCATCATGCTATATATAGGGATTTATAGAGACTACAGTAATAATGAAGTGTTACAAAGGCATCTTGCTTTGAGGATGCTTATACAGTAAGACGAGGACACACACGAGCAACATGTTTGTAAGGATGATGAAATATATTAATTTTAAGAGTAATATATTAATGGTCAGCATCTTATTTTCTTTCCTATCAAAAAAATAAAGTAAATTATACAGTAAAGATGTACAGATCTTTTTATTAATAGAATAAAAAAGATTGAGAAAATTAAGACCCATATTTTAAACATTAATAAAATAATAAAAAATAATTATAAAAAAATTTATACTCTTTTTATACAATTTCCAAAAAATAATTATGAAGAAACATAGTCTAGCTTAATCACATTAGTCTTCAATGTTAGTTTAGAAAATTAGAAGATGTAAAAATTATTTGCTCACATTTTTCTGCATTTTAATTTTATTCTAGTATTATCAAAGGATTATTTACTAATATACTCTCTTCAATTCCCTGTCAAAAGAAAAAGAAAATTATATGAATAAAGTATTATTTTTATTCTAAATATTTGGAATAAATTTTAAAGTTATTCTTAACATTTAAATTGTCATATTTAAGTTCCTAATGTTTTAAAATATTGTCCTGTCGTTAGGAATCTATTAATAGAATTGACGGCGAGACAAATTTGAGACAATTTTAAAATACTAGTCGTTGAGGATAAAAACGATACATTACTCTTAAAATAATTACCAAATCAAGTAAAATGAAAATAAATTTTAATGGAATGAGTTGCATTACAAATTCAAAATTTTTACTCATAAGATAATATTTCTAGAATGAGTAATAGATAAACTTCTGAAAAAAAAAAAAACAAATATGATACATATACAATATATATAGTATGTCTCTAATGTATTGAAATTTTTTAATGTTTAACTTAGTTAAATTTTATTTTTAATTTTAAAATAAATTTTAATTTTATCCTTCAATAATATTAATTTTTTATAATAAGTAATTATATCATTATTTTTTTAATTGCATTTAAATAAGTTATTCATAATCACATTATTTTCATTCTAAATAAATTTATTTTTTAATTTTATTCTTAATCACATTATTTTTATTCAAAGTAGTTTTATTTTTTATTAAGAGAAAAATTAAAAAATAAATTAAATAATTGTCTATCTTAAAAAAGGTAAAATTATTGAAGGAAAAAAATTAAAATTTATTCAAAAGTTAAAAATAAAGTTTAATTAAATTAAACATTAAAAAATTTGGTATATTAAAAATAAAAAGATATAATTTATATTTTATTGTATTTGTATATTTTTTTTAAATTTATATACTAATCATTTTATAAGTATAAGTAAAAATCTTGAATTTGTAATATATAATTTATTTTGTTAAAATCTATTATCATTTTACTTGATTTGGTAATTTTTCTAAAAATAATGTATTGTTTTTGTTTTCAATATTTTTATTCTATTTAAATTCTTGATATTTTAAAATTGTCTCAATTTTATCTTATTATTAATTTTATTAATAAATCACTAATAATAAAATAACATTAAAATAATATTAAAATATTAAAAATTTAAATAATATAATTTAAATATTAGAGATTTAGAGGTATTTAAAACTTACTCTAAATATGAGGAAGAAATCAATACTTTACTCGAATTATGTTCTTGCCGTGACAAGGTTATCTCTATTCTCTAATATTTTGGATAATGATTATACTTTGATAGTTAGAATGGATTGCATTAAAGTATGAAACGCATAGTCAAGCAACACATCTTATTTTATTCTTTCTTCCCAACATAAAAAGTAAAGGAGTAAAAGTTACAAAAAAATTAGCGAATATTCTTAGATATGTGTGAAGAAGAGTATTAGAGACCAACAGAATTTATAATATTTAATTATTAATTAATTATTATTAATATTTTTAATAATATATAATAATATATATTTGATAATATAGAATTAATTTTTTTATAATTAAATATTGACTAAATTTCAATAAAAATATTAATTTCTTAAATTTTTTCATGTGTGAATAGACCCTTGCAAGCATGTGTGCGTATAACGTGAATTGTTACATACGTTAATGAAAATTAACTTTACATTAATAATAATTTTGAAAATAATATATATAATATGTGTAAGTAGATCGCATTGTCTTGAAAATTCACAAGACATAAATTACTTACAAAGTACACAATATTATATATATTAATAACAAAAAGTCGTAGCTTCCCCATCATAATTTTATTAGATGAGTTTTCAATTTTAATTTTAAGGGCTCATTTTATAACACTCTCATTACTAGAATATTATATTTTTTGCTGTGTTATTCTGAGAAAAAATTGACCCTTCAAGTATTACAAATTGTATGAAAAAAGATTATAGAAGTAAGGGGCTTTAAAAAAGATATAGATATATAGTATCTATCTATGTATATTGAATTGCGAATATAGAAATAATACAATTATTTCAGATTCGACAAAATCTGGATATCCGATATAGATGAAAGAAAGTAAATAAAATGGGTGGAAACATTTTTCAATAGCGGAATATATTTCTAATAAATTCTACAGTTCCGACATAATTATAAAAAAAAAAACATCTTAAGGCGATTCTAATCGCAAGGAAAAAAAGGGGGTATGGCGAAATTGGTAGACGCTACGGACTTAATTGGATTGAGCCTTGGTATGGAAACTTACCAAGTGATAACTTTCAAATTCAGAGAAACCCTGGAATTAACAATGGGTAATCCTGAGCCAAATCCCGTTTTCGGAAAGGAAATAAACATTAAGAAAGCGAGAATAAAAAAGGGATAGGTGCAGAGACTCAATGGAAGCTGTTCTAACAAATGGAGGTGACGACCCTAAAGGTTTACACCATAATAGTGCTAGTTGATGAGAGTTACTTCGGAAACAAAGAAGAATCAAGTCAAATTCATTTACTTAGCAAGGAGTATTATGATTACTTTATATATTTAATATTAAAATAGGAGCCTGTGACTCGATATTGTATCGTTAAGTTTTTTGAAAATTGGAAAAAATAAATACTTTAAAAACAAGCAGGCATAGATTCATATACAAGATTCCTTACATAATATCTTATAATATAATATACATATAAAACATACAACTCCTATCCCTCTTACAAAATTGTAATAACAAAGACGAGGGAAGAAAATAATCTAAACAATACAACAACGTATAAACCAAACACATGCATTATAATTCTCTTTAATGCCTCTTCTTCTAGTTCCTGAAAAGGTAAAGCTTTAGGGGGTGAGAACCTAACCACACGGTCTCACCACGGAGTTTCAAAGTTGTCATAAGAAGATATTTAATAAGAAAACTGTTTCAAGCTCAGTGATTATCATTGCCTTATGAATTTTTTTAAAAACCAATAGGTAATAATTCAAAACCTTTTCAAATGAACAATGTTTAATCTTTCAAAAATTCGAAACATTTCATTTCTTATAAGAAAATCTCAATCAGAGACCAATCACGCAATTAAACAACACAATCATTACTTCAGCACCAAAATTCATTCTCAAATGTAGCACGCCAGGACAAACACAAGCAAGACAGACAAGGAAAGCACAAGTAGATAGCAATTACAGCAAATAGTTCAAATAACAGTTAAGAACAGTTTAGCAATTAGGCAAACCAAAACAAGTTTCAATCCAAGCAAAACATACAGATACATATGATGCATGCCTGTCCTATGGCTGATGAGGCTCATCTGTCGGTTATCCAGCCAACCCGACAAGTCTGAATTGTTCTTAGACTGTCCCCCGACGTACATTTCCAAGAGTCTATGCATAACTTTTTCTCAAATAATCAATATTGCTCAATGGGGGTAATATTATTCCCCGAAATTTATATAGTGCCCGGTCACACTTACGTCGTAGGGTCAACAGAGTATCAAATTTTCAACCTGGTACACGTGGTGGCAAGTCATGGTACTTTATCCAGGGAACCTCGTATCTCAGATAATTCAAATTCATAAGCTAAATGAATAATTATTCAGAGATCATATTTCAACATTTTCAATCCATATCTCAACATTCTCATCATTCTCAACATCATCATCATTCATCAATCCAAATCTCATTTCCAAATTCATTCAAAAACCATATTCCAAAGAAAATTCTCAATCATCCTTCTTTCCATTCCGTTCACTAACAATTCCCAATCCAAAACATAACTCTTCCTTTGATAAATGAGGTAATTTTAAATCATTATAATACTTAAAACCTTTTAAAATAACTACTTCCAATGAAACTTTTAATTTTATAAAATTTCGGCAGCATCCCCTCTAAAACTCGGATTCTGCCACCTTTTTCGGGTCTCAACCAAACCAAACCAAACGCCTGCCAATCAGTCAAATCACTTCCAATAACCATTATCACAACAACACTCAATCCAAAGAAATTGAAAAATCTAGAATTCAATCAACTAATCCTATAAATCGCAATTTAAACCAATTTCAACCAACAACATCAATCAATAGTTAAAAATTCTCAGACTTCTCAAACAGTGTTAAACCAAACCATTCCTCAAACACTTTTCTAATCATTTCCAAAATAAAAAATCATTCTCAATAAATAACCCGTTTTCAGATATCAAGTCCTTTTCAAATTTATTTTTAAAATCAAATTCCGATACTAAATCGGGTTTAATATCAAATCAAATCTCAATATTAAATCTTTTCTAAAATCAAACTGTTTCCAAAATTAACCTAAAAGTCAATAATAAATCTTCTCTAATAATTCAAGGAAAACCACTTTAACAACATCAATCAACTAATCCAAATATCCACTTTCTCAATCGATCAGTTTATTAATCAAACTAATAATCTCATTCAACCAAAACAACTCAATTCAATTCATAAGACTCGCAAAATCACAAAAATATATTTTACGCGTTAATATCGATTTATAACAACCCTGTAATGTAAAATAGATTTAAGAAAAATCCCTACCTCGATTAGTCGCAAGATTTGTGAAATGAAAATTGGTTAGACTAAGGATGAAATATTTTCTCAAAAATCCTGGAAAAAAAAATACTTAGATGCAAAATCTCATAAGAACATGTATAAAAATTGTGATAAGATTGGAAGTGAATCAAGTTGTAGTCAATGAAAAAAATCTAAAGTAGAAATTGTTTTCACATGTCTTTAGAAAAATAGGTGAAGTATTGCAGATAAACAGATTTAAACCATATAAAGATTCTTTAATCCATATAAGAAAGTATATGCTAAATTAAAAATGATCTCATCAAAAATTCGAAGGGTGGTTGTGAAACAGAATTTGGTAGGGAAAAAAAGTCAATTCAAAACTTTTTCAATTTAAAACAAGAACCCTAAAAATAGACTGTAAGGGATGATGCATCTCACCAACACAAGCTTAGTTTATATCAAGGAGATACACAGATCACAAAGCAGTTAAAGTTAGGAACTGTGATGTCAAAAATTTAAGAGATAATCAAGAATATGATCAATGAGAACAAGATTTCATGAAGAAGAACATAGTCAATAATAAAGATAGATATGTTTTGAAAGTCTCAGGTAAATCCTCAGGAATACAACGAAACATGATTATGGACGAATAATAAAATATGGTTAGAGAATAGTCAAATCATGGTTCAAAAAAAGAAACCTGAGTCAAGGAACTTCCATGAGAATAGTAAAGAAGAAATAATATGCCAACCTAAGCAACGTGAACAAGAATCATAAGTTGAAACCAAGCACGAAAAGCGAATTCTAGTATCCCCGAACCACGTGACTCATATTACTTATTACTTATCAATTTCAATTCGCCTATAATTACCTATTAACTTTCCCGTTCACATAAGTTATCAACATTAAGTTGGCCAGACTTAACATCAACAGATATGCAACAGTAAGCTAACAGTATTAATTAATAGGCAGTCATGTGCATAAAATTCTAATTCTTGTTATTCTACAACTCCTAGATTTTATAATTTAAATATGAAAATTATCCAATAATTATAAAATTAGATAAAATTTCTAATTTGATTATCAAAACTTGATTTAGTTAGCTTTAATAAAATAATTTCTAAAATTAAAATCTTTAATAAATAAATAAACTGAAATTGACTCATAATAAGATCTTTCAAAAGTTTTGGGTCTTACATCCTGCTCACCTCCAGTGACAGCAAGTTCCGCCAACGGCAGAGGCGCAGCCAGAAGCTTCGGCAGCAGCGAATCTGGTGGTGGTTCAGACGAAGACGACACCGGCAACTGGGCAAAACTGGCTCCGACGGCGCACGGGTGTCCTTCCTTCTCCTCTCTTTAATCGCGTCACTCCCTCTCTTCGCGGCGGTGGCACGGCAGCAGTGACGAGCTTCAGCAGCGGTGAATCACTGGCGATGGAGGTTTGGCAGTGGTGAACGGCTTCTCCTCCTCTGTGTGCACTCTGCTCCTCCCTTCCACCAATCAGCGACGGCAACGCGGATAGGGTGCGGCAGTGCAGACGACAGCAGCTCCCTCTCTCTCTCTCAAACGTGTCGCTCTCTCCCTTGGTTCTTTCCTGCGATGGCGACGGTGAGGACGGCATGGGCTGGACGCAGGCTGGGCAGCAGCGGATCTTCAAAGCCTCCTTGGCGCTGCTGCTACTCCAAAATTTCGCTTCTGTTTCTTAGGGTTTGCTATCTCACCCTCCTACAGCTCTACCTTTTCAGGAACCAGATGAAGAGGCATTAAGGAGAGTTATACTGTATTTGGTTTATATGTTGTTGTATTGATTAGATTATTTTCTTTCCTCGTCTTTGTTATTACAATTTTGTAAGAGGGGTAGGAGTTGTATGTTTTATATATGTATTACATTATAAGATGTTATGTAAGATGTCTTGTATATGAATTTATGTCTGTTTTTTTTTTAACATAAAGTATTTACTTCCGATTTTTAGAGAAATCAGCGATACGGAATTGAGTCACTGGCTCCTATTTTTAATATTAAGTGTATAAAGTAGTCATAATACTTCTTGCTATCAGAGTAACGCAGCTGGAAGCGTGACTTTCTGATAGTGAGAGTGTTACACATCTTATTTGTATTATTATTAATTGGCTAGGTAATATTCTGATCATTTAGGAAAAACAATAAAACATATTCGTCTCGTGTAAAGTCTTAATGTGATCTTTTATTGCTAATAATGATAATTCAAATATTCAACTTAATTGTATTATATATTTCAATAGCTATCATTTTTGTTCCACATTTCTTCTATTCATGGAAGCAAGTAAAATTACATTTGGATTAAATTTAAATTAATTAATCTCTACATTCAAGTTATTTAACTAACCAAGTCCAATCAAGTAGTTTTAATCTAATTCATCTCCACGCGCCACTATCTCTAACAAACTTTTGATTCAACGCGTGAATACATATAACTGTATTTTTATTTTATGCGGATTTCGTTTCCTTTTTCAAATTTTCTCAGTGTTTTCTGTGTCTCTACGGTCTGTTCCATCTCTGCGTTTTCTGTATTTTTCTTCCTTCTCTATATTCTCTGCGTTCTCTTTGTTCAAGTTTAATGTTATTTTATCTGATTTGAAGATTTGGATCAAATTAAAGTTTTTGAAATCAAAGCATGAAATTAAGGTTGAACAAGTATTTCATTGTCAAAGATAATGAATGATTCAAGTTTAAACTGTCAATTGAACTAGAATAAAGTGGATTATTATTTTGAATCGAATCAAGTAGGTGAGGTGTGGTTCTTTCTAGTTAATATAGTTCATTAGTAGTTTATGATTCTGTAGGTGAATAATGTTTTTGTTTGTGAAAATTGCTGTCATGGTTGATGGTTTGAATTGAATGTAATGTAAGAGTTCTGAATCTGAATTATTATTGTGATGAATCTGTTCCGTTTCCATTTCGGTGTATTTCAATTATAAATTGGTGTATTTTGGAAATGCTTTCGGTGTTTTTTTTAGTTCATACTTTTAATTGAAACAGAGAGAATTGCATTATTGTTTTGAATCGAATCAAGTGGTAAGGTATGGTTTGAATCTAGTTAATATAGTTTCTTAGTAGTTTATGATTCTATAGTTGAATAATTTTGTTTTTGTTTGTGAAAATTGTTGTTTATAGTTGTTGGTTTGAATTTGAAAGTAATGTACAAGTTCTAAATCTGATTTTATTATTTTAGTGAATTTGCTTCGTTCCTAGTTTCAGTGTATTTTAGATTCTAATATTGTTCGTTTTGGAACGATTTCGGCGTGTTTTCAGTTTCTGTGGGATGGTCATGAGCAGCTTGTTCCAAAGGTTGGAATGACTTTTAACACGGTTGAAGAAGTTAAAAAATTCTACAAAGATTATTCTAAACTTGCAGATTTTTCTAAAAAATTTTGAAACACAAATAACAAGGGAAGTAAAATTAATAACCAATTGATTACTTGTAACAGAGAGGATAAATGAAAATCGAACATATCTCCAACTGAAAAGACAAATTCCTCAGTTGGATTAAGTTGTCCTGCAAGAATTTGTATACATATATTGAAGGCTAGGACGTTGGTGTTTGGATCATTTTGAATGTTGTGTTGCATCATTCACATCCATACTGTCCAAATCAAGCAGAGATACTTAAACAATACAGGAAATTAAGCATGTATGTACGACGTATATAATAGAAAATAACAAAGAAGCCGAAATTAGACCAAGCAAAACATATCAATAATTTGTCCTAGCAACAAGGGGTTATCGTGAATTAAGTTTTATTGAAAAATATAATAATAAATTACTTTTCTCCTTAGCATAATTTAATGCTACTGTAACCCCAGTATTCATCACTTTAATCAACTCTTCCAACTTTTCCACCAATATTGAGCTGTCTTGAGATTTTTCCATGTCAGTTGGTGGTTAACCCTCTTGAGTAAGTGTAACTTCATCACTTGATTGAGTAAAGCCAAGGCTAAATGATGTGCAAAAAATTTCATCTTTAATGCAGTAGTAGCAACCATCATTATTACATTATTCACGGTTTGAGCAGGTGGATGACTGCATGGTAACACATAAAATAGTTTAAGAACACACAAAAAATATTAAAAAAGAATTTTATTAAGTAGAAATTAAACATTAGTAAGAGCTACTTCCTCATGAGATTCTTGTTGAGCTTGTTGAGGTTGTTCTTTGGGTCGAAGACTTTGTAATAGGCTGTTGAGTTTATGGAGGACAGCAGGATTACAAAAAAGAAATTTAATTAATACAACTAAACCAAGTGCACCTCAATTCACATGAAATACATTAAAATACAAATCAAATACATCACTATTTAAAAGATATGCAACTCAATAAAATATGCACAAAATGATACCAGAAGCATTACAACAAATTTCTATGGGCTAGTTACAAAAAATGCATCAACAAAGTTTCTCAAAATAGACAAAATCAATATTCTGTTGCCTAGTTACAACAAAAAGATGACAACAACACCAAGTGCACCTCAAATCACATGCAATACACCGAAAGATAAACCAAATACACTGAAACTATTAGAAAAGAAATTTAAGTAATACTTACGCATTAATAGTTTCTTCTTCTATATATTTCTCTCTAGGAGATTTTGCAGCAGCTTGTTGAGTGTACAAAAGGCTTGAGGCAGGTACTTTCGAAAGCGAAGCAAATACTTGAAGTAGAACTCTAATGAAGACAAAAATAAAAAAATTAATATGGAATAAACATTCAGGTGCAAATGATTAACTCAATGAAAAGAACATTAAAAGTGAATTGAAAAACTCATATATCCATTGGTTCTGATTGAGAATGAGTCTGTTTCTGAAGAACAATCATTTGTTCTTTGAGATTATTACTTCTTGAACAAGAGTTGGTTCATTCAATGATTCTTCTTGTTCCTTGAACCTGAAATACACCGAAATCATCTCACGACTACACCTTAAGTATTCAACAAAAACACAACTTTTGTTGTATGAGAATTTATATAGTTGCAATTTTTTCTTTTTTTTCTTATTTTTTTTTCTTGAATAAAATCTTAAAGAAATTTAAAATATATATATATATATATATATATATATATAAAATCAGAAGCAGAATATGGTAGCACAAGAATTAAAGAAATAGTAAGAGAAACAGAAATTGCATGTTATCACTTGGTTGATTTATATTGCTCTAATAGTTTGTCTGTGTTTGAAATACAGTATCCTTTTCACTTGTCAAATTTACATGTGGTATTCTAAGGACAAAATAAATATTATTCACTAAAATTAGAGTAATTATTACATCAAGTTTTAGAAAACTTTAGCAAAGAAATAATTTCATACATTAAATTTTACATTTGTAAAGAATCATAGTGAGCTTCTATGGAGTGGAGCACACTTTCTGAAATATCTGTGTTTTTTTCTGTATCCTGAAAAAGCAAACAATCAGCAGGCAAAAAAAACTCAATCAAAATATACCGAAAAATAATACATACTTTTGTGCAGACTTATCATTTATTTTTTTAATCTTGTTTTTCTTATTTCTTGTATTTGTTCACTTCTGACAGTACATGCAAAAGATTATGTTAATAAATAAAATTCGGATGAAAAAGAAAACATAGCATTACAATGATAGTTTCTGAATCTTACTCATCAGATTCAATTTCTTTTTGGGAAAATGAATCCTCAATAACATGTTTCCTTTTTTTGGATTCAATCCTAGAAAAGCAAACAATGATCAGGCAAATAAACACAATAAAATTGACAAAATAAACCGAAAAGTAACACTTATTTTTTTGCCGGCTTGTGGTTTTTTTTCTTCAATCTTCTTTTTCTTATTTCCTCCATTTCTTCACTTCTGACAATACATGCAAAAAATTCTGTTAATAAATAAAATTTTGACGGAAAAAAACATAATATTACAATGATAGTTTTTGAATCTTACTCATCATCAAATTCAGTTTCTTTTTCGAAAGATGAATCCTCAATAACGTGCTTCTTTTTTTGGATTCCTTCCTAAAAAAGCAAATAATTATCAGGCAAATAAATACAATAAAACTGATAAAATACACCAAAAAGTAACATACATTTTTGCAGGCTTGTGAATTTTTTTTGTTAAATCTTCTTTTTGTTATTTTCTCTAATTCTTTACTTTTGACAATACATAAAAAAAATTCTGTTAATAAATAAAATTTTGATGAAAAAATAAAACATAGCATTCCAATATAGTTTCTGAATCTTACTCATCATCAGATTCAGTTTGTTTTTCGAAAGATGAATGCTCAATAACGTGCTTTCATTTTGGATTCCATCCTGGAAAAACAAACAATCATCAGGCAATAAACACAATAAAATTAGGTTGCTTTCTTACTAATAGTTACTTCTTTGCCATTCTCTTAGGTTGCTTTCTTCTTTTTGATATCTCCTCTGAGTCATGTTCAGAATCAGACTTAGCAACACTTTCATTTTTCAAAGAAATAGTCTTCTTCTTTTGTGGCATCTTTTGTTCCTTCTTTTACTTTTTTTTTTGTCTTTTGATTGTTCTCTCAGCTGTGCTCTTTTCACAATGCCCTAAAATAGAAAAAATATTAATTTACATAACATATTTAAAACAAATACACCGAAATTAAAAAAAAATTCTGTTGAATTATCATATCATCCTTAATCTCAGTTTCTATTCTTTCAACTAGCAACTCCCTAGTCTAATGTCGCACCTACTGTACGGTGGTCCAGAAATTGTATGCACCGGCTTATTCTTGCGTGTGAATTCATGAAAATATACAATCATCAGAGTAAAAAGGCAGCTATCAATAGAATATTTTTTTTTGATGTGTGCTCTCTAATGCCCTTGATGAGGAAGTTGAGCACATGACCACCTCAATCCCGTTCATGTATTGTGTCCACATGAAGAATGGGCGGCATGTGAACCGGAGAAATTTTGTTTATCATTGTCAGCAACAAAAAGCACATCTGAATATAAAGAATGAATCTCCTCTTGAATTTTAGCCAATTTTCCTCTCCATCAACACTCATCTTCATCATAGATTTTGTCAATTGCGATAAAGTCAAGCCTTGAAAGTTTTTAACAACTTCCTTCTGCTCCTCACTATATCTTTAAATTTAATTTTGCGTGGATAGCATGCCCTACAAAAACAGCAAAAATATTTCAATAACAGAAATAATTTGATAAAATATCGAAATTTGATTTACAGAATAAATTACAAAATAATTTTTTACCAGAAGCATTCAAATCAAGGACATATCTTATATTTTCTTTGGTGATGTCGATTACACTATACCGTGTGTGCAGTGTGTTATTGTACAGATCAAATAAATATACCAATTTTTTCAAGGGCTTATGTGGTATATTCATGGCAGGGTTACGTTATGCATCATACCACCAAATTCAAATCCTTGAACAATGGCTTCTCATCATTACTCATATTTTGAAATCTATCATTAATGAATATTGTGGAGCATCTCAAATCATGAATTTTCTATAAATAAATGAGAATCATATAAATAAACTATATTTATACAAAAAAAATTTGAATTGTTCTAACATATATATGCTTACATTATATTTTGGTGCTTCTTTTTTTGCGATGCTCCTCCCAACAACTTTTTTTATTGTCATTTTTTTGTAAAGAATAAAAAAAGTTTAATAGGTAACAACAGTATCAGGTGCACCTCAATTTATACAAAATATACCAAAAGACAAACCAAATACACCACTATTATTCTTTGATTACATCACACAATGTGAGTTCAAAAAGACATTCAACTCAATCAAACATGCATAAAATAACACCAGAAGCACTATAACAAAATTTTATGGGTAAGTTACAATAAAAAAAGGACAAAAACACTAAGTGCACCTCAATTTACATAAAATACACCGAAAGACAAACTAAATACACTGCTGTTATTTTTTTATTACATCATACAATGTGAGTTAAAAAAGACATGTAACTCAATCAAACATGCATAAAATGACACTAAAAACACTACAACAAAATTTTATGGTTAGTTACAACAAATTCATGAATAAAATTCCTGAAAAATGGACAAAAACATATACAAATCACTCAAATATGTACAAAATAACATCAGAAGAACAAGAATAATATTTTGGTGTATGTCTAGTTCTGGCAGAAAGAGGACAACAACACCTAGTACACCTTAATTCACATGAAATACACAAAAAGTTGTTACTGATTATTACAGACAAACTCAGTTCGAAACATGCAAATACTCAAACATGCACAAAAACACATTCAAATCTCTCAAACACATACAAATATAGGTTAAATTATACGAGAAGTACTACGTAATATTTTTACACTGACCTAACATAGTTATCACCAAATAAACAGTATAATGAGAACAGTAATATGTACTTTAACTCAAGAACACAAAATGAATCTACTAAATAAACAAAAATATGACTATCTAGTGTTTCGCGATCGAAATGAGAAAAAAAGTAGAAAAATTGGACGATTAGTGAACAGTACCTTCAATAATCTTTTGTCTTCTGTTTCTGTATTTTTTGGTGAAGATTTTGAACTTAGCTTTGAGATTTCCTTAAATTTTGCGACAATTTTTAGAGATTTTGAGTGTCGTTTAAATTTTGAACGTTACAGTTTTGATCGAGAAAGAAAAAGCATTTTTCATAATAATGTTCACGCTATGGAACAGGAATGTATGTTTACACGCACTCTAATCTGAGGTTGATTTTTATTGGACTTGAGCTAATTTGTTTAGACTTGATTGTCAAAAAAGGTGAAAACTCAGGTGTTGTGAAATTAATAACTGAGAGTCGTTAGATAATTTTAACTAATTTGACTAAATTTTTAGCTAATAATAATCAACTATCAACTTTACATAAAACCAATAAAATCAACTGTACCTGAATTTTTACCAAAAAAAAATTTTTGTATATATAACAAGACTGAATTTGAATTCACATGGTATATCTTTAACTTTGTATATATAACAAGACTGAATAGTGAGTAAGATATTAAATGATTAACATCATAATCTCTTGCAGGTCAAAAAGAAAAGAAAAATTATATCATCTTCATAATATTTATATTTAGAGTTCTTAATTTCTTATAGTTAACATTACACTATAATCGGAAAAAATTACATTACTCTAAATTCTATTAGTAGAGGAATCATAATTATAATAGTTTTTCCTCTTTCATCTCCCACATATAAAGTAAAATAAATTATATACAGAAAGTAGCATATGTCTCGCTT
>NC_029773.3:86415390-86416626 GCF_000817695.3 Arachis duranensis | reverse complement strand
AGATGATGAATAATAAATAATAATTTATAAAATAAAAATAAATTTTAAACTTAAATAATAAATAAAAATTTAATTATAAATAAAATTAAATAAAAATTATTTAATAATTATTAAAAAATTTAAAAAATATATTTTATTATTAAGACTATTTAATAGTTTTTGAAACTATTAAAATGGAAGCCACTTTTTCAATTCAAATGAACACTATTGTTTAAGAAATTTATAAAGTTGTTAAGAAATTAAAAAATCTATTCCATCAGTGACACTGTTAAAATTAAAACTGTAAAAATAAAACAAAATCAGAACACATGTGGCTAGATTAATTCTTTGACTTTTGAATTTTTCTACGAATCAATTTAACCGACAAAAATTAAAGATTCAAGTATTACTCTCAATAATAAACAAAATACTATTTTCACTCCATTATTTTTATCTATCCTTTTTCTTTTATTATATTTCTAGTCAAACTAGATAATGTCTACAAGTCTCTAAGCCTGACGCATCACTTTAAAAGCATACAAATGTATCCATGTGCATGCAACCGTTCTAGTAACATGTATGTAGCATTGCTAATAATGAATGTTGTTCATATTGCATTCTGATCTCCTAAATTAAATAACACCCCTTATAAATTAAAAAAACAAAAACATATCACTTAATTCATATAAAAATCAAGTGATAAGTGCATTTTCTTTTTAGGATTTATTTGTGAGTGGAATTTTAAGGTGAAAAAAGAAGAAAATTGTAGTGTAATTTTTATACTATAAACATTCTATTTTCCTCCCTTAGCTAGTAATATAATAATGATAATGGGTCCTAAATGAACTATAGAAAGCCCTTCTCTTTGCAACATTGTATAGCTCCATCATACATTTCATTTATGCCATACTTAAACTTGAAACCTGCATCCAACAGCTTTCTTGATGATAGATCACTGAACTTCAGATCACCATTTGTTGTCTCCCTTAACTTACTACAAAACAGTTAAGAAAAAAAAGTTATTTATATTCATCAATAGGCTTTAATTTTCTTTTCTTAGTAAAATTAATAAATAAATAAAAGTGCTGAATAAACATTTTAGTGTACCTTTTTTTGCAAAATAAAAATATTATTGATACACCAAATAAACAAACCCATATAAAAAAATATGATTATCATTAATTAATTATATATTTAGATTTTTATTAATAACACAAAGGAAATGTATATTAGCTATTTAAAAAATTCTAATATCAA
>NC_029773.3:86411288-86415348 GCF_000817695.3 Arachis duranensis | reverse complement strand
AAATAGTGTTTACAATAAAAAAAAATAAATCGGTAATTTTATGCTTAAGAAAAACTTAATTAAAGAAAAAAGGGGTAAAAAAAAATAAAAAAGTGAAATAAAATATGGAACTTACTTGGGTAGTGAGATATGAAGGTGTGGGTATCTTTGAGAAAGTAATTGATAAACCTGATAGAATGATACTTGGTGGGAGGAACAAATGTACCTTCCATTAGCATGAGCATATTCAAAAAGAAATATAAGTGCATTGGCAGCATCATCTATATGCACCATGTATGAGTTGGTTAGATACTCGTATTTACTATGGTCTCCTGCACACATATATATAAAAGTCTATGGATGGTGAGGAATATACGTACGGATTTATTCAAATTTAAAATTATTTTAAAAATAAAACATTTAATCAATGTAATATTAAAATACCTATAAAAACAAAAGATATATAATTGTACGTATATAATTTGACTAAATTTTTTAGTTTAATTTTGATTGTAAAATATTTTACACAATCGTATATTAAATCCGTTCTTTTATATGATTATTGTTCACGCAGTCAATGTAAAAAGTAGTTATTTTTACTGATGTGGTGTTACTAATTGAATACACGTATAAAACTACTTTACGATGAACTAAAGTGTAGAGTCTTTTAAAATTAAATTCTTATTATAAAATGATGAGTTACAAGATTTTGAGAAAATCATCGTCATAAAAGTTAATTAATTATTATGGCGAGGGAAAATATAAAGTCTTTTAAATTTTTTTGAGTAAAATATCGTTTTTGTTCCTAATGTTTCGGGTAAGTCTCAAAGTTGTTCGTAATGTTTTAATCGTCCTATTTAAGTCTCCAACGTTTCAAAATTGACTTAATGTTGTCCTGCCATTAGGGATCCGTTAACAGAATTGACGGCGGGACAAAATTGAGACGATTTTGAAACGTTAGAGACTTAAATAGGACGAAAACGTTGGGGACAAAAACGATACATAAAAATAAATTTTAATTTAATTTTATCTTTCAATAATATCAATTTTTTCCTTTACATAGTATTCAATTATTTTTTAATTACATCTAAGTAAATTACTTTTAATTACATTACTTTCATTTTAAATAAATTTGTTTTTTTATAATTTTAAAGAATTTTGATACATTAGAGACAAAATGTATAATTTATATTTTATTATATATATATATATTATTTTTTTTCCGCAAGTTTATATACTAGTCATTCTACAAACATTTCATGATAACTAAAAATCTTTAAGAGTAAAATTATAAAAAGAATTAATTTATTTAGAATGAAAGTAATATGATTAAGTATAATTTACTTAGATGTGATTAAAAAATAATTGAATAATATGCATAGTAAAAAATTGATATTATTGAAGGATAAAATTAAAATTTATTTCTATGTATCGTTTTTGTCCCCAACGTTTTCGTCCTATTTAAGTCCCCAACGTTTTAAAATTGTCTCAATTTTGTCCTGCCGTCAATTCTGTTAACGGATCCCTAACGGCAGGACAACGTTGAGTCAAGTTTGAAACGTTAAGAATTTAAATAGGACGATTGAAACGTTAAGGATAATTTTGAGACTTACCCCAAACATTAGCAACAAAAACGATATTTTACTCAATTTTTTTTCCAGGTGTTTGCTCTTGAAAATAAGATGATCTTTTTTAGATATTAGTCTCTCGATACTTATATTATAACAAATTATTACATAATCAACAAATAATATAAAAAAATTATAAAATATTAAAAAATAAAAATATTTAAAATTCAATTAAGAAAATATCCAATCTAAATTTAACAAATGTTATCTTTAGCAAATTTTATATTGAATTTATTTAATAATTTAATTGAAATAGACTATTATAATGTAAATTCTTAATATTATTGAATAATGAAGAGAAATTGAAATGCATACCTAATAGGATGGCGAGTGCTATGTGTACGGATGAAGGCATGTTGGGACAAATAAATGGTCCAACGACCAAAGGAAGAACCAAACTCACAACCTCCAAACCATTATTTTGTCCAAACTCCAATGCAGCCTTCTCAGTTAAGATCTTTGATACCAAATATGAAGAGCTTACAATATTGTTACCATTTTGGCAAACTTCAATTTCGCTCCATGTTTCTTCATCCACCGTTTCCAACGCATTCTTACCTAGGTTGCGTGACAAATACGATACATAAATACAATAATTTCATAAAATACGGAGTTTAGTGGCGAAACTCATAGAGGATAGAGGATTTACTGATTTAGTGTCGGTACAATAGAGATTAGCTTTTAATGCTATCTGAAACTAACTAAAGACTTTTAGACAAAGAATAAAGTCTCATGGTGATAATGTCTTTTAATTTATCTTTATGAAAGTGCTACATTAAGAATAGAAAAGGAAGAATATATATCCCGATTTAAATACAACTTTGAGGTATGCTAGAATATTGTAAGACAAAGGTGGCTGCTAGAATATTTTGCTGAGTTTGAATTTATCATTTTTATCCTGTATTATTTTTTAGATTGGATTCGAGTCATACTTAGGATAAATTTGGTTTTGTCCAAAATCATAATTTATAATTAAAATATATTTTAAGATAAAGTTAATTACAAAATATTATATTTTTATATTTTAATTAATATTTTAATATTAAAATTTATTTTTTTACACATTTGTTAAATTTAATTTTTAAAATTTAAAATTTCTGAATTTATCGTATAAAATTTATATAATTGTATACACTAATTTTACATCAAATCAACTTCATTAGGTTTTGAGTCAATTTAAGAATAAATTGAATTCTTTAAAATAGATCCGATAAAAATATTAATAAAATAAGGAATATAAAAATTTTTCCTTAACGAATATAAAATAAGGAACCTAAGCTGTTCTTTAGTTAAAAAAATTGATCAAAAATAAAAATTTATAAAGCAGTAACAGTATTTAATAGTTAACAAACACCTATAAGCTAGCAATAAAATTTGAAGTATGGAAGAATTTTAAATGTACCTAAAATATCAATATTATATTAATTTTAATTAATATATATTATATATTTTTTATAATTAAAATTAACCATTAAAACTATTAAAATATCTGTATTTTATTAGGTACACTTCAAATTCTTTTTATAATTATAATTATGCATGTATTTGTAGTTAAGAGAGATTGTTGTTTACCATTGTTGTACAAGACAGTGACAGCACTGGAAGCGTAAACCACTCTTCTGACAGTCTTAGAGCGAAGGCAAGCTTTCAAGATTCCAAGTGTACCTTCCATGGCTCTCTTTGTCACCTTTTCTTCGCCCTCTTCTCCATTCACATCCATTGGATGAGCAAGGTGGAACACCCCTACACACCCTTCAATTGCCTCGTCATAACTACCCAATTCTTCAAGCTCTCCATGGAACATTTTCAGCCTCTTCGATGCTCCTTCTAACTTTCTCAAATAGCTCAGGTCTTTCTTCTTTTCTGTCCATACATAAAATTAAATCTCAACTTTTAATTTCAATTATTATAAAAGCCAATAAGATTATACACTAAGTGTTTTACAACTCACTTTCTTTTTCCTTTTTTCCTAACCAATTAAATTGAACTTCTAGGCAAAAAATTAAGAGCTTCTTAACAACTTTAAATTAATGCTAATTTTTTTAGATTAAAAAAATACAACTATATATTAGCAAGAATGCAATTTTATTTTTTGTATAATTTATTATTAAACAGAATAATTCATTAACCAACAACAAACTTTTAATAGAGAAAAAAAATATACTAAACCCAAGCAGTGGGCTCTTAATTATTAGAGGTGAAGTTTGTTAAATTAAAACTAAATTTATAATAACTAATTAAGAAAAGAAAATTATGGTTATGTATATACACATACATACCCGTTGTTATTCCTTCATCATCAGGACTACTATGGCATCTAACGGTGGCTCGAACACAGTAACCACGTTGAAGAAGATTCTTAATTAGCCATGATGCTACAAACCCTGTCCCACCAGTTACACAAACGGTTCCTTTTCCCTCTTCCATTATTTCTCTCTTCGATCTGCTTCCTC
>NC_029773.3:86409183-86411259 GCF_000817695.3 Arachis duranensis | reverse complement strand
AATTTCTTCTCAGTGGCTGGTAAACTACATATATATATTATGATGATTTAAATAAAGGGTGTCACATATTTAATATGAAACATTTAATGCCATATTCACAGGCTATTCCAGCTATTATTTTAGGTATATTGTTAATAAATATATATATGGGTTGAATTAATGGTATTATGATGATTTATGATGCTAGCTGTACTATAATGTTACTTCCTCTGAAATTAAAGTATGTATGTATTCCCATTTTTTGAGGTGTTCTTTCATCGATCATTTAGTTTATGGATATAGGATTTGATTTTATTTATATTTTTAGTAACATATTTTAATTAACTCTCCATGATGTCATGTTTTAAATGTGTATGTAGTTTGATTCATAGAGATGTTTGCATTATGTCTAGTGTGTCCACAAATCATTCATTCCCAGATACGTTTTCTATGTTTTTATTAACAAATTTTTGAGCTGTACGTACGTTTGAAACTGAAATTTAGAAGAAAAAAGATACACACGTCTAACAAAATTCATCCCAAAAATGAAAAAAAAATAGATATTATTAACTTTGGTTATAAATAAGTAGTGTTTAATCATAATTGCGTAAGGGAATTAAAGAAATAATTTTGTAGCTTTATTTTAGATAGTTTAGAAGATTTGTTGGACGAAATTATTTTTTATTAAGTATATAAATTCCATTCATTTAATGTTACTTAATTTTGCTAAATGAAGACTATATAGTAAATACTTATTTAAATGCAAAAGAAGTAAATACCTAAGTAGTTGTAAGCAAACTATATTTAATATGAATTTTATTATCATATACTTTAAAAATATAGGTTAAACAGATCATACAAAAATATTTTAGTATTATTTATTGTAAAAATAAATTTTTTTACGCTTTTAATGTATAAAAATAATAAATAATGTTAAAATATTTTTTTATGAGATGCGTAATCCATACTTTTAGAGTACAGGATAATAAAATTCATTTAATATTAATGCCAACTTGATTTCATAAGCTTTAAAATTGCATGACGATCTTGTTATGTAAGTTAACATTTTTTTATGATGAACATTAAAGCCTGTTTCAGATATTTTTGAACAAGAGCCGAAAAATCAGTGCCCCTCCCAAAATCCAAAGACTAGTAGCTGTCCATGTCAGGGTCATGACATGGATAATGTTAAATACGAGTTTCTCTAATAAACATAAAATGACAAAAATAGCATTTGGTAGATGAGTCAACGTTTTTTAAATTAAAATATATTACTTGTTATGCATAGAAAAATCTAAGAGTAGTTAGCATTTGTTACAACATCTTTTAGAGAAACGTAGCAGAAATTAATTTATTTATGGAAGTGAAAAACGTGATGTGCAGTAATATTGTATTATGGTGGTGAGTAATCTATAGATGTGGAATTGGTGAATTCAGTAACTTGTAAAACGTAGGTTACATTTTGACTGAGATGATTTTAAAAAAGTTACAGCTTGCGTTTGGCATGGGAGGAGAACCCAGTTTTAAAACGTGTCTCTATGCTCTTTGTATGCCAACACCTCGAACCTCTAAAACGTAAGATGTGTTTGGCAGGTGCACAGCAAAACGCAACTTGCGTTTGACAGTCTTCTCAACTGCATGTGTGACACGTGTGAAGGAGAGTGGTGGTGAAGCCTACCTATAAAAATCAAAACGCAGGCCATAAGAGGGCTCAGCTTCCCTTTTATGTTACATGCTTCCCTTTCATATTACATGTTGTGAGTGAGTTTTGAGAGTACAAGGGTGGGGTTAAGGGTGAAAGGGAGTGAGTTTGTGAAGAGGAAGAATTAGCGAAGGTTTGGGATTTTATTTAGTAAAAAAAGAAAAATAGTTCGTAATTTTACTTTATAAGAAGAACACATTATTGAATATTTGAAACATCCTCAATTGGTGAGTAATTTTTTATTTAAGTTTATGATAAATAAATATTTTTATTTTTATGTTCTGTAGTGATATATTTTAACTTATTATTATTATTATTATTATTATTATTATTATTATTATTATTATTATTATTATTATAAATTTTGAGAATCCTAAATCCTAACCCTTCTCTTC
>NC_029773.3:86373484-86409040 GCF_000817695.3 Arachis duranensis | reverse complement strand
AGTCATAATAAAATATTGTATAATAATTATTATTATTTTCTAATAGTAAATAAATATTTATTATTTTTTAATAATTTATTATCATTTTTTAATAATTTATGATTATTATTTAGAATTTAATAATTATTATTTTATTTATTGCAGGCTATCAGGAATTTGTTGCCCAAAAAACTCGATCCACCAGATACTTTTAACGAGATAGCGGCAGAGGCACTAGCATTAACTGGGTTTCAACATGTTTCGCGAGTAGGCGAAATGAGAGGTCATCATGCTGCACTACTGAGTGCCTTGGTGGAACGCTGGAGGCCGGAGGCTCACACGTTTCATCTTCCGGTCGGCGAAGTGACAGTAACGTTGGAAGATGTGAGCTATATTCTTGGTCTCCCGATTAATGGGGAGGCTGTTACCGGTAGATCAGATAGCAGTCACCAGTTTTTGGTGGAGAACTGCATTGCCTGTTTTGGTCGGGAGCCCGGTCCGCAAAATCACATGTTAGGGAAGGTTAATCTCGCATGGGTCCGAAGGTGCAGAGACACTCAGGAGTCTGTTGAGCGGTACGTCCGGGCGCACATTTTCTGCGTGCTCGGAACAGTAGTGTTTCCGGATAAGTCGACCACTTCATTGAATTCGAAGTTTCTACCGCTACTTCGAGATTTCCACCGGATTTCGGAATACAGTTGGGGGGCAGTCAGTCTGGCACACTTATACAGATCGTTGTGTCGTGCTTCACGATACAACTGTAAAGAGATGGACGGCCCACTGATACTGCTTTTTGTTTGGGCGTGGGAGCGTATGCCGCTCCTGGCACCTATACCTCGCGATAAGCTCGGCGACGTCGGTATTCCACTTGCGCGAAGGTATTGTTTGTTATTGTTATTGTTGTTGTTGTTATTATTATTGTTATTCTTATTATTAATTTGTTATTCTTATTAATATTATTATTGTTTTTTTATGTTAGGTGGAGCCATTGGCGCCGACATACACGATATATCCGGAGGCCTACTGCGCATTTTAGGCGAGGACTCGACGACATGGGAGTTGACGATGTAAGTTGTAACCATTAATGTCCAATGTTTTTATTCAGTTAATTTTTCTAATAGGCCTCTTGGTAACTAATGTGCAGTTTATATGGCGGCCGTATATGGGAGTGTGGGTTCCAGATGTCCTCGCTGCTCAGTTGGTTATGTGCTCCACGCAGTTGACGCTAGTGTCCTTCGAGTGCATAGAATGGCACCCGACAGACCGAATTCCATTCCGACACTAAACTCGCCATCTTCCGCCGCAACATTGCCTTCACCTACGACATGCGCACCACCATCAGTCAAACAAGGTAAATAAATTAAGCACTATAGGACACTTGAGTTAATTATCATAACATACCCGTATTCGCATACTCAGGAACATTGACCTCGTCGCCGACCATACCCATCCCCGACTGCTGTTCAAACTCAACTACAGCTCTATCACCGGCATATGAAATCGGATTTGTCGATAAATATAGAACATCTGCTGCATGCTTGCATCGTCAGTGATGGACATTATTTGAAACTGTATCAGTCCACCAAATACTTGCATAGGATTCCTATACAAAATGTTGCTCACCCTTTTCGAAATGTGACTTTGTATGTTCACACAAAGACCATTTTGCAACTCTATAAAACTCGTGCTGTATAAAATAGCAAATGAAAATGGACATTCACAAACAAAACTCACTCCTTCGTATGTATTCGGTATAATCTCACCGTTATAATACACTCGTATATTTGCAATATCCTCCATATTCTCACTTTTTTTACCCTTCTAATAACCAAAAAATCTCACAAGCATCAGATACAAGAAAAGAGAATGGGAGTAGAAGTGAAGAAGAGAAGTGAGGTGCGAGTTGGAATTAGCTGTGTTAGCTATTTATATGTAAGACTCTTTATTAAAATATTATTTCGCATACAAAACGTAAGCTGCGTTTTGTACATTTCAAAAAAAAATTAGGCCCAAATAAAACGCAGATTGCATTTTCTCTTCTTCTAAAAAAATTTGAACAGTCCATCTGACAAACGTAGCCTATGTTTTACTTTTTAAAAAAAAATTAATAAAACTTTTCTAACAAATGCAAGTTGCATTTTTGCTTTTCTCATAAAACAAAAAAAAATTCAAATACAAAACGGAAGTTACGTTTTGTTTAATCTGAAACAAAAAAAAAACACGAAATGCTAGAGAATAAAAAACAGAAGCTACGTTTTTCTCCTGACACCCATAGCAGTGAACATTTTTGGTGTGGCTCCATTTCATGGTGTTACACCATGAGCTTCTCCATTTGCAAAAAAATGAGCCGAAACGTAGTCTAAATTTACATTTTAATTATCATTTATGACGCAAATATACTTAATCTGGAAAAAGTATTTTTCTTATTCACAAAATGATAATAACTTAAAAGAACAACAAAACAAACCAGCCTATATCTCATTAATTTTGGGTTTCAAGGGTCAACGATACTAATTGAGGAACCAAGAAAAGGTGATCCCCTGTATATCTTCTAATCTCCTCTTAATAGTATTAGCTTATTATTATTCTGTTAATCTTTGGCTCTTTGCAATCAAGATTGAAGGTTTTTTTGGCAACATTATTGAAATGTTCACCAAAAAAGCAAGGTGGATAAAACAAAACCAAAAGAAAAATAAAGACTAAATTTTTATTTTGGTCTTGAGATTTACGCGATTATTCAATTTGGTTTTCAAAATTTAAAATTACTTATATTAGTCTCCTAGATTTAAGTTTAGGCACCAATATGATCCTTCGAGTCTTTTTGGTGATGATTAAGCAAATGGAGGGCTGAGATGACATCTTTTCTGCCACGTTGGATGATAAGTAAGTGACGTCATTTATCCTTGCCACCCAAACAAGTCAGAAATGAAAAATAGTAGAGGTAGAGAAGAAGAAGAATACTTTATTTGGGTCTCTATCGTTTCTTCTTCCTTCATATACAAAGCGACTATATTTCTGACTTGTTTGGATGTCAATGGTAAATTATATCGTTTACTCATCCTCTAACATAGTAAGGAAGGTGTCATCCTAACATTCCGTTTTTCTAATCATCGTCGGAAAGAATCGAAGGATCACATTAGTGTGCGAACTTAAATCTAGATGACCAATATAGATAATTTTAAATTTCAAAGACCAAAATGAATAATCGCGTAATCAAAACAGAAATTTAGTCGAAAAATAAGGAAGTCAAGGATGATGGTTTCAGTAGCTAAGAGAAGGGGGGTTGAATCTTAGCCCCCTTTTTTCTTGAATACACTTTCTGGTCTTTGAGGAGACTTTTTTGTTTTTGTCTCGTCCCTAGCTACGAGACTTTTTGTTTTTGTCTCGTCACTTGGCACGAGATATTTTTTATTTTAGCTCCTGTATAGCAGAAACAGAAATGGAGTAGTAGAGAAAGAAGATTACATCCAGATATATCCTGGTTCAGCTGCTAAGTGCAATGCAGCCTACATCCAGTCTCCATCACAATAATGATGGAATTTCACTATAATCATCCAGATTACAAACTGTAAAGTGCTAACCCAACTTACAAGGGGATTCCCACAGAATCATGAAACACAACATAGATGAACAAAGGAACTCTAAGACATCTATGGCTTTTTCTTTTAATTTTGCACTCTCTGTCTTTTTCCGCTCTATGACTTTTTCATACAAATCTCACTGTTTGCCTTTTTCCATGAGACTCAAGACATGACAAAATTAAACAGAAAAATTACAAAACAGAATACATTGAAGGAGAAGAAAATTTGTAAGCTTAGGTAGCTATGAGACTTCTGTGCCTTGCACTCTCACTTTCTTTCCTTGAATTAAACCGTGACTGTTCACCTTTTTTATAGAGAAGAGAAGCCTTCACAGTTGAAACAAAACCAAGCTTAACTTCCTTTCCTTCAAAACAGAACCGGTTCGGCCACAGAGAAAGAAGAGGTAATTCATGCAAAACCCAACATGCAAATACCTCTAGTTCTTCCTTGGTCATCACTCTTCATCAATCTGAGCGCTCCATCCTTTGCTTGCTCTCCAAGATGGATTTCTGGCCCTTGATGCTTCATGATGATGATGGCTTCATCTGCTCCAATCTCTGCCTCTTCCATCACTTCGCCACTCTAGCTACTTCATGTGGTGGTTGAGCAGAATCAGAGACAAGCCATGCCTCCAAAGATCTCTTCCTTGCTGGCCGAATCTCCTTCTTTCTTTTGGGTATGGAGAGCTCGAGATTACCTCACCAAATCTTACCACTTTTGGTGATAATCTCAGCCACAGCATACTTTTATTGAGATATGTTTTCTTGCCATCATTAGTTTGATGGTCTTGATGCATGCAGCTTCTTTTTTCTTTTGGTAGCTTAACATAGCTTCCATTGTTTCCTAAATAATAACCGAAAAAGTGAAGCAAATAGAGAGAAGAGAGAAATTTGAAAAGCATTGATTTAGGAAAGAGAATGAAATTAAATGAAATGATTCTTTCCTTGCTGAGTAGCGTGTAGTCATTAGTGCTACAATCAAATCAAGTGTCTTGCTTTCTCTCTCATAATTCCCATGCAATAAATGACAATGTAATAAATTTTGGAATCCATCACATGGTGAAATGCTTGGATCCGTTGGAAGCAATTTTGCTTTTCTTCTATCATTTGTTTCGGATCATGCATGAGGAATTAACATTGGGCTTAGTTGTTACAATTATTTAATTCTGGCCCAATAGTAACATTTGCTTTCCTGATAAATTTTGGGTCATGCATAGAGTAAATAGGAAAGCATTTTCAGCTTGGACTTGTAACCATAATGGATTATATTGGCCCAAGTAACAAAAAAATTAATTCAACTATACTCATCATATTTTATTAAAACCAAAGGCTGAATGTAATTTGGCTTGCATCAGAAATTTATTTTTCAGCCCAAATAAATCTGCATTGCAAAAATTAATTTAATCATTCAATCTAATATTAATTTAATAATTCTTGCAATTGATCATAATAATAATATTTGATCATCACTTAATTAAAAATAGAATTTTTCAAACTCATCAAAGGAACATATCACAAACCTTGGGAATGAAAATATATAAAGCTCTATCCTTTTATTTTATTATTATTAATTTTTTTGTCAAATGAAGCTCTATCCTTTATAGAGTGCGTTAGAGTTTTGTCACACCCACCATGAATATCCATCCTAATTTCTCTTAAAAAATTTTAAATACAAAAAATATATTTTATCCGAACGATATTTAAAAGTGTAAGTGTGCAATCAAAGGTTATGAATTGTTTGCCAAATTTTTTGTGATAAGGATGTACATAGATGGAATCGAATTAAATTTAAACAAATTCGTGATTCAATTTACACTTAAAATCTCATATTAGATTTGATATTGGTGTTTTTAGTCTTGCAATTCGATTCGTCAATCTTTTTATTAGATCATTAATTTTTTTTCCCACTTTTTCATTTAAACTTTCTTCTCCAAAAAGATTATAAATTAAAACAGACCCAAAATAAAAAAAAAAAAAGAAAAAAATTGAAGCAACGTTAATCACTAATCAGCTAAAGAAAAAATACACAATAGCACCAAGAATGAAGACTCAACCAAACAGCCGCAACAACACTTAAGACAACAATAAAAACCGTGATGAAGTGAGGAGATCTAGATGCAGCGCTGACAAAAAGGGAAGCAAATTGTGATAGATATGAGAAGCAGAAACAGAATAGTGAGCTATTGCACTAGCCAGGGAGGAGTAATGTGGGCCAAGGCCTCTTGCTAGGGAAGAGTAGTGGTGATGAAGGACTGAGGAGCGGCGTGTAGCAACTAGCATTAGCAACGACCAACAAAATGAAGAGAAGGTGGGGCCAATGACAGAGAAAAAAAGATGGGAGACTAGGAAATAGACTTAGGGTGTACATACTTCGACTCAATTTGAAGATTTGGTTAAGATTTGGATCGGATTCAAATATTTTAAGGGTTAATTTGGTCTGATTTTATTAGATCTAAGATTGGGTAAGTGTTTTAAAAATAGACCCGGTCATTATTTAAGATTGGGTTCAAATCAAGACGAATTCGGTTTCACCCGACTTATATACACTCAAAAGAAATTAAAAAAGGTATATATATTTTAAATTAATTCTAATATTATGTTATATTAATTATAAGTTTATTGTTTTATTTTTAATCGTACTTGTTGAATTAGAAAAATGATTAAAAAAAGTATCAAATTATAATTTATGGATAAATTTAAGTTTAAATATGGGTATCAACATTTCGATAACAAATTTCTTCTTTATAAATAAGTACATCATAAATAAGTTTTTTTATAAAAAAAAGTTTTTTGTATAAAAATTGTTGTTAAAGCTTTAAAGGTCTAATTTTTATCCAGTTTGAACCCATTATAATAAAGACCCAAAAATGTTTAGATTTTATCGGATTTAGGATCAAGTTGGAATCTAAAATATAAATAAGGTGTATATTTAAGATCGAATTTGAGTTAAAACAAATTCAATTTCATCCGATCTATATACACTTCTAAAATAGAATATTCAACACAACAATAAAGTCCTATCCCACTAAGTAAGATCAACTATATAGATTAAATTATTGGATTCTATTATGTATCATATTTATAGAGAGATCGTTTACATGTAGATTTCGTTTGACCACTTCATAAATAATCTTCTTAGGTCTTCCTCTGTCTTTTTTTCATCCGTTGTTCATCTTCCATCTCATCCACCCTCCTGATTAGATGCTTTTTCGGTCTTCTTCTCATATATTCAAATTACCTGAGACACAATTCTACTATCTTTTTTACAATAGGTATTATTCTAACTCTCTCTTATATCTTTGTTCTTTATTTTATCTAATTGTATATGAACACTCATCCATCTCAATATCTTTATCTCTATCATACTTAATTTAAATGGACAAAATTTGATATTTGATTCAACTTATTTTAGATCAAATAAAAAAATCTAATAAAATTGTGAATTGAATAATATTCACAAAATTTGAATCGAATACAGATTTTACAGACCAAATAAGAATTTATTAAATTTTTAAAGAATCTTATTTTTGGTTTGAGATAGCGAGTTTTTTACAAGGCCATTGTGAGACAAACTCGTCCAATATCTTCTTTTTGGTGCAAAACAAGCAAATTTTCATTGACATGTTGAATGAGATGTTATTGAAAATATATTTTAGAGAATTTGAAAAATATTTTTTAGCCTATTTTATGGTGGCTGACTTACTAACAGAGATACTAAGAATGATGCATATTATAGCCGATGGCTTCATTTAGAGAAGAAGATTACTGCAATGATTGTTTCGAGACATAGACCTGTTAGAAGCTCCATTATATTTATTTATTTATTTATTTTTCATACCAAATTGGATATCATACGAGAAAGCAAAATAAATTTTGGTGATTAAGCAATTTGACTTGGATTAGAAGAAATATAAAATTTTAAAAAAGATCAATTTTATTGTGATGAATTAGAAATTAATTTTGATTTGTCTATTAATTAAAAATAATGATGCAAATCGATAAACATAAATATTACTAAAAATTGTATTAATTGCATAGTTTGACTCTATTCAAATATAAAAAATTAATTAGTTGGTCAAATATATATAGTGATTTCCCCTACCAAGACAAAGAACCAGCAGTCAAGTACTACCATCACAGAGTTATAATCGAGAAATAATAGTGAAAATTGAGGTAAAAAAGAAAATCCACCTTAAAATCACACACATAATGGAATCAGTGAAAACCAGATTGTGAGTAAATACCTGAACAGTAGCCAAACAAACCTTCTCTTTGGAGATATCTTCAGGCTCTCCTTGCAACTCTAGCACTGCAAAAACAAAACAAAACCCTTGTAAGAATAAAAACATAAAACAAACAAAAGAAAGGGATAAATTAAACGAAATTAGAGGGAAGAGTGAAGTGTTACAATCAACTTTGAGGGACTGAAATGGAATTGACTGGCCCAAGATGGCACGAACTTCATCAAGCTTTTTGGCATTGCTCTATAGAAAAGAGCTAGGAAAGAAGGCGGCATAAACTCTCATTTCTTGTCCTCTTTTCCTTAGTTATATGAAAGCGCCTGCTCTATGGTATGTAAACCAACGGCCTTATTATATTCCTTCCTATGAAAGAACTCAAGCTTAAGCAAGTCCAGTCTACCTCTTTTTAGCTCTCTCTTATAGCGTATAGTACCACTGTCTCCTATCAAGACTTTCTCTCCTTTAAAAAGTCCTTTTCTAAAGGCAAAAGGCCTTAATCATCAGACAAAAAGACCCGATAAAGACAAGAAAAAGGCGTTAAGCAAGGAAATGAATAGCAAACAAGACATACCATCGATAAAGCAAACCAATTACTGGGTACAACAAATGAGCAAAACCAATTTCAAAGTGCATAGAAAGAAAGTTAGGAGAATAGTGGAATAAAATAGAAGCAGAACAGATTCAAGAAAGGAAGAAGCAGAGTTACCGATGAATCTGTCCTGATTTTGGCGACGGTTGTAACTGGTGGCGGTGTCTTCGACGGCGACCTCCTCTCCCTATTCGCCTCCTCCCAGCGGCGGCTCTATCAATGGCAGCAGTAGCGAACCCTAATGGCGACAGGAACAGGGTGCGACGGTGACGGCCTTGACCCCAATCGACGGCAGCGGCGGCGGCAGAGCAGGACGGTGACCTCCTCCTTCTCCCCTACTTTCATCGTCTTCTGCTTCTCCTTCACTCTTCGTCGTTCTTCTCCTTCGTGAGTGCGTGCTCTCCCTCTCTTCGCGAACTCTCTCTCTCTCTCCTCGGCTTCAGTGGCAACGACAGAAAGCTTAGTGGTGGCGGCGGTGGCAAGACGCGACGGTGAAGACCCGCGATGAGGACGACGACGGCGCTGGCTTCGCGGTGAGCTGATGCGGCCTCCCTCTCTCTTCGCGGTTCTTTCTCTTGCAGTTCTGACTTTCTGACGGCACAGCAATGCGACGGCAGCAGCGAACTCAGTAGCATTGCCTGGCTCCTTCCTCCCTTCCCTCTCCTTCTCCGTTTCTCCCTCTCTTCTCTTTAAGTTTCTTTCTTTTTTTTCTTTCTTTTTTTTGATGAAGCTGCTGAGGGTTGTGGTTTTAGGAAAGGAGGAGATTTTCAATCGCCAAAGAAAATGTAAATTCGGCGGTTCTTTAAAATTTGTCGCAAAACCAAATTAAACAACGGCTCTTTCAGCATTCACCCCTGAAACTGCTAAAAAATCTTCAGATAGCGGCGGTTGTTAAAATAGCTGCTA
This sequence comes from Arachis duranensis, assembly GCF_000817695.3. Lineage (NCBI taxonomy): Eukaryota > Viridiplantae > Streptophyta > Magnoliopsida > Fabales > Fabaceae > Arachis > Arachis duranensis. Next base: position 86,399,745 of record NC_029773.3, on the reverse strand, counting down.
ATTATCCGCCGCTATGTTCCGTGTTTGTGGTAGTGTATTTTCACTTGAGACTATCAACTTACAACTCATACATATGTAAGTTGATAAACAAGTCATATTTGCAATGCGATTTCATTATCTATGAATTAGTATAAATAGGTAGCTTGGCTAGATTAATTTAGTATGATGGAAATAACAATATAGTAAGCGTTAAAAAGAAAATTGTAAGATTTTTTAGTGTTGTATCTCTACATTTGATTTAATATTTAGAGTGTGATCGATATTTGATTTGGGTAAAGTAATTACGTGTTTAGGATCTCTTTAAAAGGGGTTTGGTTAAGGTGAAATAGTATCACTAATTACTATTTTGTATCTCGTTAGAGATTTAGTTAAAGTAGGATGATTATCCAATTTTATAACTTTGTTATATTATATTTCTTTAATAAAATATTTGGTGTTCCTTTTGTGTCAATTGTATAAATCTCGCATATTTCTAGGCCGATTATTCAAAAATGTCGTCTATGATGCTCGAGATTCAATAGTTCGATGACCCTATCAATTATGGAATGTAAAAAATTTGTACGACAACAATACTTACACAGCACGATGTTAGAACAACATTTTATGGCGAAAAAAGAAAAAAGACGATTCAAATGTTTCAATAAATATTCTTAAAGACGATAGAGATGTCTTCTAGATATTAACCAAATTGGATGATTATTCGTAGAGATTTAATTTTGATGTTTTATATTTTAAGTACTAATATTTTATTTTAAGTGGAGTTTATAAAGCAATTAACAAATAAAAGTTAACTTTGAGGTTGAGATTATAAAAAAGTAAATTAATTTTGACGATTAAACAACTTAGTTTGAATTAGAAGAAACATAAAGCTTAGAAAAAATCAATTTTATTGTGATAAATTGGAAATCATTTTTTCTTTATCTACTAGTTGAAAATAATGATGCAAGTCGATAAACATATATATTACTAGAGAGTGAATTAATTGCAAAGTGTGACTATATTTAAAGGTCAAAATTTAATCTACTTGATCAAAGATTTCAACTTGAAGTTATCAATTTACAATTCATAAATATGTAAGTTGATAAACAAGTTGTCATATTTGCCATGTGATTTTACTATTTATCAGTTAGTATAAATAGTTAATTTGGGTAGCTTAGTTTGGTATGATAAAAGTAATAATGTAACAGATATTAAAAAAAAATTATAAGATTTTTTTTTGAAAGTTGTGTCTCCATATTTGTTGGGTATATTATCAGTCACTCGTTTGATTAGAGAAGAATTAATTTTGTATTTTTTGGTATATTCTTTTTATATTTAGGTTGAGTGTTTATACCATTTGATTTAGTATTTTAAAAAATAATTGAAACTTGATTTTAGATATAATATCACAAAGTTTTATTTTATATTTTTGTATCAAGAATTTGATTTGAGTATATTATCCATTTAAGATCTATTTAAAAAGAATTTGGTTAAAGTAAAATAATATCACTAATAATCACTTTATATCCCGTTAAATATTTGATTAAGATAAAGTAATTATTTAATTTTATAATTTTATTATATTATATTTATTTAGTAAAATATTTACTGTTTTACGTAAATTATGTAAATCTAGCGCTTTCGTCGATAAATTTTATTTTCTAATTTATTTTTGTAAAATAGGGGTGATAAAATGGTCGAAATTCATCGAGCCATCTCGTATAACTCGCTAAAAAGGTATGTCATGATAGAAATTTGAGACCGTTATAACAAAAAAGCTCGCCTAATCTACACCGCCAAATTCATAGGTTTTTGTGAGGTGGATGGACTTGTCTGATGGACTTTTGGCTTTAATATGTTAATCGAATTTGAAACGTTATTTTTTTCCTTATATTTGAAATGTTTGTTCGTTTTACTTTAAGTTATAATTTGGACTATATTTGATTTATTAGAGACTTTGACAATGTTTAATTATATGATTTGAACAATGTTTGTTTTACTTTGGACACTAAAAAAAAAGCTGGTAAAAAGGGCATTTTTTTTAGTATTTACGGCGGTCTAAACCGCCATTATTTCCAAGAACGGCGGTTTTAGAAAGCGACGTAATTTTGGACGTCATTTTGATTATTACGGCGATTTTTGTATAGGTTAAAACGGTAGTTCAAACCGCCATTATTTCCAAATAAAGGCGTTTTCTTGTTGGTTAAAACGGTAATTTTTTATAGGTTAAAACGACAGTTCAAACCGCCGTTAATTTCAGGGTAAAAATGGTATTTTTGGTTGGTTAAAACTGTCATTCCAAGATTGCTGCTCTGTGTAAAAATGGGAAACCTAATTTCTCTCTTGCAAAGCCAATTTTTCCTACTGCAAACATTCAATCAACATCTCCACCGACCAGAATGAAGAGCAAGATGATAGAAACACGCAGTTTAAATTTCAAGTCGATCCAACGGTGAACAACTGAGAAACTTCCATTTGAAATTTACTGCTTTGGGAAAAAACGGGAATTCTGTTTTTCCCTCTTCTCTCTCACTTGGTGGCTATTCTCTCTCTCTCAAAAAACCTCAAAAAACTGAATTAGGGTTGTGACACTAGGGTGCAAGAATACACCCCAAAATGTTGGGCTTGGACCTCACAAAAGAGAGAAAAAAACCCAACAAATCTCCCCCTTCTCGACTAGGTGGAGGCCCTCGCCATTCCGGCGATCAAACAACATGTTTCAAACTTTTCTCTTGACAATGCTTTTGTCATCATATCAGCACCATTGTCATCAGTGTGAACTTTCTCAAGTTCCAACAACTTAGAATCTAACACATCCTGTATCCAGTGATACCTAACATCGATATGTTTAGATCTTGGATGAAAAGTAGAATTCTTGGCAAGATGAATAGCACTTTGGCTATCACACAACAAGACATAACGGTCTTGCTTAAAACCAAGTGCTGCAAGAAACTTCTTCATCCACAACAACTCTTTACATGCTTCAGTTGCTGCAATAAACTCTGCCTATGTGGTAGCAAGTGCAACACACTTTTGTAACCTTGACTGCCATGAAATAGCTCCCCCTGCAAACTTGACCAAATAACCTGAAGTAGACTTTCGAGAATCAATATCTCCTGCCATGTCTGCATCAGTAAAGCCAACTAGCAAAGGTTTCTCACCACCAAAACTCAAACTCAAGTTAGTTGTACCTTTGAGATATCTCATAATCCATTTAACAGCATTCTAATATTTTTTACCTGGATTAGAGAGAAAATGACTCACTGTACCAACTGCATGAGCAATGTCTGGTCTAGTACACACCATAGCATACATCAAGCTTCCAACAGCTGAAGCATAAGGAATTTCATTCATTGCTTGTTTCTCCTCATCAATGGTTGGACACTGCTTGGTACTCAACTTAAAATGAGGAGCAAAAGAACTAGCAACACATTTGGCATCATTCATGCCAAACCTTTGAAGCACCTTCTTTATGTACTTGTCCTGTGACAAATAAACCTTCTTGGAATCTTTATAACGAGTAATAGTCATGCCCAAAATCTGTTTGGCAGGACCCAAGTCCTTCATAGCAAAGAACCTGCTCAACTGTTTCTTCAACTCATTAATCCTCAAAGCATTCTTGTCCACAATCAAAATATCATCCACATAAAGCAAAAGAATGATAAAATCATCATCAGAAAATTTTTGCACAAATACACAATGATCTGAAGTTGTCTTACGATAACCATGCTTCCCCATAACAGATTCAAACTTCTTGTACCACTGTCTTGGAGCTTGCTTCAACCCATAAAGGCTCTTCTTAAGCTTGCACACAAAATCTTCCTTTCCTTTAACAACAAAGCCCTCCGGTTGCTCCATGTAGATCTCCTTATCTAAATCACCATGAAGAAAAGCTGTCTTCACATCCATTTGCTCAATCTCCAAATCAAGAGATGCTGCTAATCCAAGCACAGCACGAATGGATGACATCTTCACAACAGGAGAAAAGATCTCCTCATAATCAACACCTTTTCTCTGGCTAAAACCTCTAACAACCAATCTAGCCTTATACCTAGGCTTAGAATTGTGTTCTTTATTCTTGATTCTGAATACCCATTTGTTCTTCAAAACTCGCATACCCTTCGGTAGCTTCACCAACTCATAGGTATCATTCTCAAGCAAGGACTTCATTTCTTCTTGCATAGCTTCAAGCCATTAAGCTTTGCTTTCATCTTCAACAGCCTCTCCAAAGCATTCACGTTCTCCCCCATCAGTCAAAAAAATAAACTCACGTGGAGAATACCTTGATGAAGGCTTCCTCTCTCTTGTAGACCTTATGAGTGCATTTGCAGGAATTTCCAAAGCTGGTTCTTCATCTTGATCATCATCACCAACTTCATCAAGTATCGGATCAACTGTTTCATCTTCACCTGCACTTGTATCATGCTCATTATTTTGAGCTTCAACTCTACCATCTTCTACCATAGGCATAGAGGGAGTAATATCCATCTCAGAAAAATCATTACTAGGCTGAACCATTGGCTTCTTTGCATGATCAACATCCTTCAATGTTTGGTCTTCAACAAAGACAACATCTCTACTTCGAATCACCTTCTTGTTAACAGGATCATAAAACCTGTAACCAAACTCATCCATGCCATAGCCAATAAAAATACACTGCCTAGTCTTTACATCAAGCTTAGATCTCTCATCTTTAGGAATATGAACAAAAATTTTACATCCAAAGACTCTTAAATGATCATAAGAAACATCATTACCTGACCATACCTTCTCTGGCACTTCAAATTGCAAGGGAACACATGGTGTCCGGTTCAAGACATGAACAACAGTGCTCAAAGCTTCACCCCAAAAGGATTTTGCCAATCCAGATTGTGACAACAAGCACCTAACTCTTTCAACCAGTGTTCTGTTCATTCTTTCAGCCAAGCCATTCAACTGAGGAGTCTTTGGAGGAGTCTTCTGATGTCTTATACCATGCTCTTTACAATAAGCATCAAATGGACTTGAGTACTCACCACCATTGTCAGTACGAATGCATTTCAACTTCTTCCCAGTTTCTCTTTCAACAGAAGCTTGAAATTGCTTGAACACATTCAAAACTTGATCTTTGGTCTTCAAAGTGTAAACCCATAATTTCCTGGAATGATCATCAATAAAGGTTACAAAATAGATAGACCCTCCAAGTGTTCTTGTCTTCATCGGCCCACATACATCAGAATGCACCAAGTCAAGTATCTCCGGCTTCCTTGAAGGTGGATTGCTCTTAAAAGAGACCCTGTTTTGTTTTCCAGCAAAACAATGATTGCACTTTTGCAAAGCAACCTTACAACCAGATAAAAGATTCCTTTTGGATAACATATTCATGCCTTTCTCACTCATATGACATAATCTCTTATGCCATAAATTAGTTTCATCAACAAACTCAGCAGCATTAACAACATCTTTCACAATTTTTGCTTGAGTTAAATAAAGAGTAGAGTGTCTTGTACCTCTAACAACAACCATGGAACCCTTGGTGAGCTTCCAGCTATCACGAGAAAATGAGCTATCAAAGTCTTCATCACACAACTTACCAACAGAAAGTAAGTTCAACCGAATATATGGAACATGCTTCACACGCTTCAAAGTCAACTTGGTACCGTTGGAGGTTTCTAAACAAACTTGTCCAACACCAACACATTTTGCAACACCTTGATGAGCCATTTTCACATCACCAAAATCACCAGGAGTATAGGACGTAAACAAATCCCTCCTAGATGTAACGTGAATAGAAGCACCGCTATCAATCACCCAACTAGTGCTATTATCAACAAGGTTAACAGATTCAAACTCCTCAACAACAACAAAATCATCATGAGTTACATTAACCTTGTCTTCCTTGTTACCATCATCTTTATTTGTGCTCTTGTCTTTACTTGCCTTGACTTTCTCCTTCTTTAGCTGCCAACAAAATCTCTTCACATGTCCCTTTTGACCACAATGATGACACTCAATATTCTTATACTTTCCTCGAGACTTGCTTATGCTTTGATCTCTACCTTTAGGACCTCGACTTTTGCTTCTCCTCCTAAACTCAGAAACAATAACATCTGAATGTGTAGTCGATGTACCTTGTGACTTTCTTCTAATCTCTTCATTCAAAACACTGCTCTTGGCAAGATCCATAGAGATTACACCATCAGGAGCAGAATTGGACAATGACATTCTAAGAATTTCCCACGAGTCTAGTAAGGAGCCAAGAAGTAACAATCCTTGAACCTCTTCATCAAACTTGATGCCCATGGAAGATAACTGATTCATAATTCCTTGGAAATTATTCAAGTGATCTGTCATTGATGTCCCATTTGTATACTTCAAAGCCAACAACTGCTTGATCAAAAACATCTTGTTATTCCCAGTTTTTCGAGCATACAACTGTTCAACCTTAATCCAAAGGGTTCGAGCATGTGTCTCTCCAATAATATGGTTCAACACATTATCGTCATCCCACTGCCAAATATATCCACAGACTTATCTATGCAACAAAGTCCAATCATCATCAGACTTATCATTAGGCTTCTCTGTACCAAAAACTGGTTGATGAAAATTTTTGACATAAAGCAAATCTTCCATCTTTGACTTCCACAAATCATAATTAGGACCATTAAGAGTGATCATCCTACTAGTATTAGTATTAGCTTCCATTGTTCACAGAATCACAAGCCCAGAAAAATACCAACAAGCTCTGATACTAGTATGAAAGAGCCTAGCAGCGGAAACGACACAAATGTCCAACACAAGAACAATATGGAAGCACTCACAACATAATATGGCAGCAACTATAACAAGCAAATATAGCAAGTAAAACAATAACAAGAACACACCGAGATTTTAACGTGGAAAACCCTCTCAATGTGAGAGGTAAAAAACCACGGGTCGTCCAGACCAATGAAATAGCTCTACTATAATCAAATGAGGTACAAGAGAGTCTCAAACAAAGCACAAAAATATGCATATAACCAGCCAAAACATCAAAGCACCAAAGCTCACAAATAAGAAGCAAGAAGATGAAATATACCCAAAAAAATAGAGCTGATGTCGAAGCTAATTTCTCCCACTGAAGACCTCCAATTAAAATCTTCACCATTAAGAATGAAGAACAAGATGTGAAGAATCTACAGTACAAATTTCACATCGATCCAACGGTGAAAGAATGAGAAACTATCATTCCAAGATTGCTGCTCTGTGTAAAAACGGGAAACCTAATTTCTCTCTTGCGAAGCCAATTTCTCCTACTGCAAACATCCAATCAACATCTCCACCGACCAGAATGAAGAACAAGATGATAGGAACACGCAGTTTGAATTTCAAGCCGATCCAACGGTGAACAACTGAGAAACTTCCATTTGAAATTTACTGCTTTGGGAAAAAATGGGAATTCTGTTTTTCTCTCTTCTCTCTCACTTAGTGGCTATTCTCTCTCTCTCAAAAAACCTCAAAAAACTGAATTAGGGTTGTGACACTAGGGTGCAAGAATACACCCCCAAAATGTTGGACTTGAGCCTTACAAAGGAGAGAAAAAAAACCCAACAAAAATAACAAAAATTGATGCTAGAATCATCCAGGTAAAAGATCCATCAAATATCAATGTTTACAAAACAGTTATTATTTCATTTGCTTTTCATCCTTTTCACAATGCAGATCAGTATATGAGTGTATTAGTGGTTTTATTTAGCATACTCAATTAATTAATGCATTCAATTTATAAATAGAAACTTCTCAATCAGTTTGATATCTATACCCTAATCTTTTAAATCTTCTACATTAAAAATAGCTATTTCTTTTCAATAACATCTATAAATCTAACATATTTGAACGGACACTAGAGTAAATTCTCAATATTTACTAGAATAAGCTAATTAGCTAAATACACTAAAGAAAATTCTAATGCATCAAGAAAACCAACACTTAACTAAGAATACTTAACTAAGAAAACTAAAACTTCCTCCTTGAGCTCAAACTTCTATCAAATCATTTATGCATTAGCTCAAATTACTTAAACAATAACATTTCTTTTATATTTTTGAACTATTTGATTCTATCAAAGATGAAAAAAAGTATAAAATAATAAAACATACCGTATTAGAAGCTCCATGTCTAGCTCTCTCAAAAGCAGCTAAAGAAGCAAACATTTTTTCCTACATTCTTCTAATAAATTCTTGTATTGTTCTTTGCAAATCAAGTTCTCAATTGATTTAATTCATTAGAACAAAAAAAAATGTTGAATTTAATTATGTGGCACACTTTAAAAGATTTATTGTCTATTTTAAAGCTTATTCCTAGAGCATATTTCAATAACACAAGAAATCTTCTATATACAATTAAAAAATAATAGATTAAATTAAATTAAAAATTATAAAAGTAGTAGTGAAAAATAAAAAATACTCGAAGTTTCATTTAACATAGACATCAGGACTAATGCGAAGATGAACGTAAAGACTAACTTTTTGTATTATCTTTGTGAATTTTATCAAATCATATCTTTCTTTAAAATTGTACTGAGTTGAGTAGCATGCAGAAAACACATTAAACAAAGATCAAATGAGAGAAAAAAACACAAAACACAAAAACAAAACATGATAATAATTCAGAAGAAGGGAGTGGTGAGGTATATTGTGAGGGAAAAGCTCATGAACATTTCAGAATACATAGGTTTCAATCACATTTATTCCTCCTTCTTTTGCCTTCCGATCGGATAATAAGAACATATGCATATGGAAGATATATTTTAAACTCTTTTCTTCTCAATTGCATTGCTTAGTTGAAATGAATTCGTTATGATTTAGATTTTGACCTAATTAACATAAAAATTTATTATTTTCTATTTATACTAAATCTAAATTTTGAATGTCAAATATCCATCATAATAAACTCATAATTTAAAGGAAGGTTATTCTCTTATGAGGGTTTATGTCTGCGAGAGTTATAAATCTGAGTTTGGAGAGTTATGTGACGGATACATTTTTTAGAGTCGCATTTTGATGTTTACGTTTATATTCAGTTAAAAGATAATATTGATATGATTTTAAAATGTTAGAAATATAAATAAAACGATTAAAGTATTAAAAATAAATTTAAGACTTACTCTAATCTTTGAGAAAAAAAATACTATACTCTATTTTAAAATACTTAGAGATTAAAATACCTTTTAAGGCTTTTTAATACCTCTAAAACACACATTAAATTTGAAAAAATGTCCCAACTTTAATAAGATGGTGAATATGAACCCATCTAAGCTATTATCTCCCAAACATACACTATTATACGGTTTTTCCCAATGAAAACTCCTTCGTCACTTTCCACACTGCTTTGAAAATTTCAATTTGTCATATAATTTTGAGTACTTCAAGTAATGTAATTATATCCAAGTCTCCTTCTAGATTCTTTGACCAAAATGAAGCCGTAATTAACTAATTAGGTATTCCGTCACTGATTATTAGTTATCAACAACCACTACTAGATACCAATGATATAATTAATTGAGGAGTGTTAGGGAGATAATAATTTTGTTGAACAATATGAATAATTATTAATTAAATTAAAATATACTACACTTTTAAATTAATTTTTTAAATTTTAATATAAAAATAATCATCCGTACACTAGTAAAATAAACATCCGATATATCTATTATTTATATTGTTTAATATTTTTATTGTTTACTTATACTTTTTCTAATTAATATTACTAAACAACTAATCACTTTATTATAAGCTCTTACTAACCTTGTCTGAAAAAAAAACCTAATAATAAAGTAGAAAATTTTAAATTGTTATTTTTATTTAATATTATTTAAAAGTTAAAAATATTATCTTGTTTTGTACTACAGTAAAAAGCTTCTACTTTTGAATTCTTAATTATTCATTTTTGGTAACAACAATGGATATTATTAGTTTGAGAAAAACATCATCATCATAGTTAATTTATCACCAAAATAAATAAGAGATCAACTTTAGCACATAAAAATCCCTCTGTCCTTGTAATAATTTCCCAACAAATAAATAACAGAAAATACAAAAATAAAAGAAATAAATTTTACCATTTTCGTCTCATAATAGCATCTATCTCTGTGGTGTGTTTTCTTCAAATCTTCTTCACGGAAAACAGAAAATCTCGCCCCAATTCACCATAAACCCTAGATTCACCAAACTCACCGACACAAACACAGCTCCCATTCTCTTGGTGTCGGAGCAACGCTGTTTCTACTTTCTCGCCATGTGTTATTTTTGGGTGCAAAAAAGCGGCTGATTTTTTATTTTTATAATTTTTTTGAGCACTATCGGGTCGTGTTCCGATTCTGGGGTGGCTCCGATTATCGGAAAGTTAAGATCTTTGGTGTTGAATCGCGCTGGGACTGTCGCTCCTCGATTATGCATAGATCTGGAGCTACAATGGCTTGGAACGTGTTCAAGTTCTGCACCGCCCTCAGAGGCTTGGGTTCGATCATGATACTTTTGGTTCTTGGGGTTGTTGGTGTTACTTATTATGCTGTTGTTTTGACCAATTACGGTCCTGTGTTGTCTGCTGGAGGCCTTGATTGTCTTCTCGCCATCGCAGTGCTGATCTTGTTTCATGGTTTGGTAAACTTCAATTCCTGAATTCCACATCTTTTGTTCTTTTTTGCCTTCAAAATTGTGTTTGTTTGAATTTGAGCTAAAGCTCATTGAAAATGTGAGCTTTTTTTAGCTCAGGATGAGATGTTTGCTAATTTAATTTTGAAACTCAGCTTGTTATAACTTGCAATTAGCAAATGGTTGTCACTTAGGGAATAGGGATCGATATGTTGGTACAGTGAATGGCTTAGACTGTGTTGTTTGGTAGATGAAACTGAAAAGTTGAGTTTTTTGGGAAGAGGATGGAATAAAAAATGCTTGTTACTTTATTAAATGGAACCCATTTGTATGATATCTTCAGCTTACTGTTGATTTGGAAACCCTGCATCAAGTTGACAAAAATGTGTATAGCTTTTGTTTTGATTTATTTAGTTAGTTAGATGGATTAATGAAGTATCTTAGCTTAAAAATAATGTGGTGGTTGAAAATTGTTTGATGATATGCAGTTGATTATGCTGTTGTGGAGTTACTTTTCTGTCGTATTTACGGATCCGGGAAGTGTGCCTCCAAACTGGAGGCCTGCAATTGATGAGGAAAGAGGAGAGGACGATCCATTGGTCGCCTCCGAGTTTGGTAATCTGCAATCTGATCCTTCTGGTCAACGTGTCCGTTACTGCCGGAAGTGCAACCAGCTTAAGCCGCCTCGATGCCATCATTGTTCAGTTTGTGAGTTTTTGGACAAAATCTTCCATATTCAGGTGGACGATGTGTGCTGAAGATGGACCACCATTGCGTCTGGGTAGTTAACTGTGTTGGTGCTCTAAATTACAAGTATTTCCTCCTTTTCTTGGTATGGTGCCTTAACTAGAGTTATTTATTATCTTGTTATCTAGCTATTGCTTCCGGCTTGCTAGGATGGTGTTTTGATATCTTTAACACTTTCATAAGCTATGCTAGCGTAGAACATAGAAACACTCACTATACTTTGACCTCCTTTATTACTTTGAAATTTCCTTTTCTATTGCATAACACTGAAATTTAAAACAGATAAAAGTTTTGGCTATTAAAGTTGGATTGTTGCTCTTATTCTGGACTGTCATAGGGGATATTCATGCACAATAATGTTAGACTGATGTGGATTGAAATTCGGAGCATATTTATTACAACGCAAAGCGGCTAACGTTTAAAAGGGGACCGTTACTTTTATTGCTAAATTCATGGCTTAGGCTAATTTCTACCTTTGGAATAGCTGAACGTTTTATAATTTCAGTTTTGTAGTCTAATCCTACTGGATATATAATGGAAATGTCATTTTAGTTCTGGCTTATGTGCTTTAGTTTATACAAGTGTCCTGTCCTGCATGAACTGTAGCTAATTCGCCAGTTGAGGCAATGATTGAATGATACTTTAAAAAGGTTATAGTTGTGAGTTTCTTTACGTATGCTGTCGGTATGAACTTTGCATTTGACGTGTAGTTTGTCTTTGTACTTTTCACATGAGTGGTTGTGGATTTATTTGTTCTTTATTTGTGGCTTAAATTGCAAAATGCACATCATGGTTAATTCATCGGGTCAATTACTGGTGCAGTTCTATACATTTCTTGAGACAAGTCTTGTGACTGCATGCCTACTGCCACATTTCATAGCGTTCTTTAGTGATGGAGAAATTCCTGGAACACCTGGATCTCTTGCTACAACTTTTCTTGCTTTTGGTAGGGTTTCAAAACACTGCTTTTGTTTTACGTTCCATCTGTGAACTTTTATAACGCTGGATTAACTGCAGTTTTGAATCTGGCCTTCGCATTGAGTGTCATGGGATTTCTAATCATGCACATATCATTGGTGGCTGCTAATACAACAACTATTGAGGTAAACTCTTTCTTTTGCATTTTGCTTCTTGGATTTGGGAAAGTAGATCCTTGTGCTGTATGAATGTAGATCCTTTTATTTTATTAATTAATATTATTTATTTTATGTGGGTTGTGATATATATAAATCTTTCATATGCTTTTCTTTCTTTTTTGATGTATGAAAGTTGGGTTATGTAGCTGACAGAACTTTATTTCTTGTTGTGAGCAGGCATATGAGAAGAAAACAACTCCAAAATGGCGTTATGATCTTGGTCGTCGAAAAAATTTTGAACAGGTTTGTGTGTGATATTATATTCAGAATTCTTTCTTCTAAGTATATTTTCATCATTAGATGTTCTTTATTCAGTACCCACTGCATTAAAATCTGGCATAAATGTTGTTAATATCCTTACTATGGTAACTACAAATGATTGTTGTAGCTTTTTTTGGGTCCTAAGTAGCAGTGCTAAATACCATTGGAACTTATAACATGTTCGACTTTGCTTTTAGAATCCCAAAACCATGCTTTAGGCAAAAAGTAATGTAGGAAGCTTTTGTCAAACTCATCGATTTGGGGCTCTACAAGAGCGAAAACAAATATGTCAGCCTTGTCTTATTTTATTTGTTGCTTCCACTTCTGCTTCTGATTAAGTTGCGTCCTTCGTAAGTATGCTGAATATGTTCTAATCCCATGTTTATACCATGATATTTTTCTTCTTGATTATCCACCCAGAAAGTTCTTTGTAGAAAGTTCCTCAACAGTTGTGCAGTGCGCTTATTCCTCAATAGAAAGTTCTTTGTAGACAGCTCTTAAACAATATGTAGTGAGTTGAAGCTAAATTCTGTTTTTTCTTTGCTTTGGTATCAGGTATTTGGGATGGACAAGAAATACTGGTTCATCCCTGCATATTCAGACGAAGATTTACGAAAAATGCCAGCACTACAAGGTCTTGATTATCCATCAAAACCAGACTTTGATTCCCAATAGTTATTAAGAAAACAGAAAGAAGCTAAATATATTTGCACATTATGTAACAAAATGACATGGTAACTCCACAACCCTTGTCTACTTTTCTGTCTCTAACAGAGATGTAACTTGTAAAGTATATCTGATTTGAGCTCCTAGCAATTCATAGGCATAAGCACTTAGCATCAATTATTTAGAGAAAAAAAAAAAATGGGGTCATTTCAAAATGGATGCTTGTGTAATGTTGAAGTGAAGGAGAGAGCAATGGGGTGCAAGTTGTTGGTGTGTTTTGAAGAGGGAGCCATTGTTGTTTTTTTTAGTTAATTCATAATGTTAGGAAATGTTCAACAGGTAATGCAATTTTCTTTTCTTTAGCTTTCATATATTTGATTGGAAATTTGAAATCTAATCCAATTCCGTGAATTTTAGCTTAGTAATGATTATCTTTGATTATGATTTTAGAAGGAAAAGGTTAACGGTTGTATTAATTCCTTCAAATGGTCGTTATTATTTTAACGAGTTTGTCTTCTTATTATATTTAACATTTTATATTCACATAAATTATTACTTTTAAACGTTGTTTTTTAAGCTTGCGAATTTGGATCTGCTATTACGATGAAAATGGAAAATTATCCAGTTTAACTTTGTATAATCAAATGGCAACAAATATGAGGAAGAATTTTTTTAACAAAAATGTAACATATTTATTAAGTAAAATAAAATATTCAAATATGTAATATTAAAAATAAACAAATATCTATCATCATTTTATTTTAAAAATTAAAACGTGACAATTTTTTAATCATTGCAAAAGTACAACGCAGTTGGAAGTTTTTTTTTTTGGGGGGTGGGTGGGTAAAAAACTCTTCCATAATTGAATTCAACATAAATGTTGACATTAACATTTATTTACAAATAACATTCCAACACTCGAGAAAATCGCTCCAGTATTTCCATTTATTTGTATCCTGTGAAACCTCTTCATTTTGATATTTTTCTCAGCATTTAATTATTTTTCTATTAAATCATACTTTAAACAATTTTTATATTATTATAATAAATGGTGAAGACTTACAGATGTCTTAATATGAAGTTGATCGTTGAAAATCGTTAAATAATTATTCAGTCAAATTTATTAAATCATTTAACGATTTTTAAATATCAACTTCACATGAAAATAACTGCATATAAATTTTCACCATAATAAATACATTAAAACTAAACTTAAATTCTAATACCAAAAAGAATCACTTGATAAAGAACAAATTTAAAATTATGAAAGAAAAAAGAAAATGCATTAAATGTTAATTGCCATCGTGTTACAAGTTGCAACTTACAAGAACATGCTACAAGTTTAGCTACGTATTAAAATTTGAACCCGGTGAGGAAGAAAGAGAGGGAGCCAGAAGGTTCTAGCTTTCGCCAAATGAAATGAAATAAATACACGTGTCACTCTCTCCGTGATGTGCCTCTAACATATAAACTGGCCCCTTTTGTTTCCCTTCAGTTTCAAATCTTAAAAAAAAAAAATTTACAATCCAACAGAATAGCGTAGATTGTTCCGTTTTTCACTTCTTTGTCTTCTCCCCTCCTTCAATCTTAATACTCAATCTATTGAGGTAATAATTTCATCCTCGATTTCGTGCTATGTATAATATTTAATTTAATCTAATTTGATATTTTTGTGATCATAACCTATTGGTTTATCCAAAATTATATATAAATGAAATTTTAAACTGAATTATACAATGTGTTAATCTATTCAAACCATTTATTACGTGCAGACATGCAATTTGTGTAGTTTAAAATATTTATCTTATGAATATATATGTTAGATGTTAGATGTTAGATATTAGGAGTGGCAGAAGGGTGAATTTTTTTGGCTACAAACTTCTGCGTGATTGTGTTTATTTAATTTTTGTTTCTTGGACTTTTGTTGCTTTGTATTGTGAAGATTAGATTATAATGAGTATGAAGAAGGGTAGAGAAGTTGGAGATAATATTTTTGAATCCAGATATGGGTTTGGAGATTTTGGATTCGGTAGAAGTATGATGATGATGCCAAGTGTGTTTGGAAGCAGAGATCCATTTGATGATCCTTTTTTCAGTGATCCTTTTGATAGCTTTTTTGGTCCAAGTAATAGAACCACAATGCAGCAAAACCCAAGCAAAGAAAAAGGAGTTGTCATAAAGGAATTAGGCTCTGATGATGAAGAGGGAAATGGTGATTTCCCTGATCAGAACATTCATAGATCAACCATGGAACCTTCTGTGGAGCATCCAGATGATGATGATAATGGTAATTTTATATATATTATTATATACTTCCTCTGTTTTAATATATCTGTGAAGTTTCAAAAACAGTGAAGTTTCACTATAGTAGCTTCTTTTTTGTCAAGATAATATTAATTAGTGTTTTCAGTGACACCTTTAATTTAATATTTGACGATTCAATATTCATTAATTAGATGCATTTACTTATTTTTGAGTAATTCTGTCTATGTTAGTTGCTACCAATATCTGTCTAGTACTTTTATCAATGTGTTTTTGGTTGTATGACGGTTATTTTGAAATAGATCATTTGTTTCGTTATATAGAACCGATGTTACTTAGTAGGACAAGACTTATTTGTTTGTTTAACTTGCATATATGTTTCACTTACATGTACTTACTAATTTGTTGATTATGTATTAGAGAAAAAGCAGAGTAATGTAACTTACAAGAATGATCATTACAAGGTGGAACCTCCAAAATCTCGCAGTGCTTCTTTTCAGACAAGCAGAGTAACGTATGGCGGCGTGGATGGTGCATATTATACTTCAACTAGAACCAGAAGGACAGGAACGGACGGGGTATGTAACTTACTCGCATGGTGGTTTGTTGCGTTGATTATGGTTTAGAACTAATGTCATCTCTGTTAATGTGAGTTAGGCGATAATTGAGGAAAGGAAAGAAGCCGACACAAGAACGGGGGAGGCTTCACATAGGATAAGCAGAGGAATCCATGATAAGGTGTGTAAATATGACTGCCAGAAAAATGCATTCTGCAGTTACTAGTGTCACATTGTTAAATTTCAAACTCCGAAGTTAATGGAAAATTTTTTCAATTTTACTAGTTTAGGTTCCAAAACTGAGTTTGCAAAGAGTTTTGAAATTCATCAGTTGGGTAACCTTGTTTAGCTTTGTGTCATGTGGTTGTTATGATGTGCATTTGTATGAAAAGAAATCAAACAAATTTGTTAGTGTTTTAAATAATGAGACATACTCTTTGCGTCTCTTATGTAGGGTCATTCCTTTTTGAGGAAGCTTGGGTCGGACGGCAAGCTTGACACCAAACAGACACTGCATAATCTTGAGGAAGGTTTGTTCCTGCTGTATTTGACAATTTCACATGTAGCGAGGCTTTTCTTTTGTGAATATATATGTATTTGTTTCTTGACATTGCAGATGAGCTTGCCGGCTTCGAGGAAGCTTGGAAAGGAAAAAATATGGAGCATGGTGTGAAGGGTGGATTTGATGTGCATAGAAACCACTCAAACCAGGGTAAGTTTTGTATGCTTCCAGTTGATATAATCAAGTTTCTTTCAGCTCAATATCTGTTGTTTTGAAAACTCTAGGAAAATTATGTTTACTATAATGTTGTATGCTGCTGTAATGTGGCTATTACTGGCTAGAATCATGATGCTAAATAGTTTGAACCTAATTTAGGACCATGAATTGTTACTCTATTTCGAAACATGTGTTTGATGAGCTTGAGCTATATTTATGAATATATGGTATGCTTTTTTGTATGAAGCAAGGGTTAATTGCACTTTTCACCTCTGAACTTTAGGCTTATGTACTTTAGCCCTTAAAGTCTTAAACTTCAAAATGTGCAAACCGAGTTTCTGAATTTCCCTCACATATGTATATCTGTGGCATTTATGTTCGCTAACTTTATGAATTCGTTGTTTTTCTGAATTTGAAATGGTGTCGTGTCCATGTTCGTATCAGTACAATATTTGACATGAATATAAAGCGTTACTAAATTTTGAGCATATGATTGTTATAGGTTCTAGTGGTAGTGAGCAGAACAGAAACCAGGTTTGGGCAGTTCCATCTTGGGAGAATGCTGGAAGAGGGAGAGGATTTGGATCAAATCATGAAACAGGAACCGATCAAAGTGGAAGAACAAAGAAAGTAGTTAGGATCAACATTGAATGAAGGTCGAGACCCCTTATGATATGCTTGGTGGTTGATTTTCCAGCTGCTTTTCTGTTTTCTTGATTGAGAGAAACTAGTTGAATGCACCAAATTTTACTTGGTGTAGGTTTATTACGAGTTACTGATGTAAAGTTATATTGTTTGTTTGGTAATTATGTAAAGTTATACTAAAGTCCATGTTGTTACATATCTATCCTTACGACTAAGGTTAAAAGATATATTGTTTGGTCGATCATAATCGGGTGTCATTAGTAATAATTATTGATAAAACTTTTAGTTTAAAATATTAATCAAGTTAACCGACATTATGTATATTCAAATGGGAGGGTATTGCATTGTCCACTTATATAATAGCCGCCCAAGATTATATTAAAGTAACTATGGAAGTGCATATATTCAATCTTAGACGAAACAAATATAAACAAACTAAAGCATGCTACCGTCGGTTTAAATTCACGAGACAATTAGATATGTTCAATTTTTTCAGTCTCGTGAGAAGATTTAGATGCGGGAAGAATCATTGCATGTATTATTTAATTCTTTTTGGGACTAGTGAGCTACGTAAGCAACCTGAATCTTTAATGTATATAAATATTTGCCATATTCCGACCAAATCAAAGTAAAATCTTCTGAAATTCATTATCATATGTAAAATCAGACATAGATAGATCTTATATAAAGGAAACTGAAAAAGGTTACAAAACAATGATTAGACCATGATTGGTTTTACTTTTACTATTTTCCTAAGGCCGTCCAAATGTTTCTTGTGATCAAATCAAACATGGAAAATAAGATTCTCTTGTATTTATGTATCTTTGTATTATATATCTAGAATCTAGTTGTGAAGAGAAATTAAGGAAAAAAAATTAAGAGGCTATGATTTGATTAAGAAAGTGAGAACAAAGATAATTATGAGGTATTTAGAAAACATTGTAAATGTTTATTTTAATATAATAAAGTTTAAGTGGTTTATTATGAATTGTATAAATAAATAACTAAATTCTAATATTAATTTAAATTAATTATATAAATTTAAGATAAAGTTAGGAATTCTCTTTTGTAATTTACTTTTATAAGCATATATATAAATTTAATTTTGATGTATTTTAATGCATTATCAGTATAAAATAGTTTATACATATATCTGATGACATCCTATGCCAATAAAAATAACTACCTTTTATATTAATTAGAATGAGACCCGCGCAATGCGTAGAGAAGTAGATTATTTATATTATATTAAAAATATTTTAAAGAACATGTTATAAATAGATTTTGAATTTATTTATTTTTAAAAAAGACATAAGTTATTTATATTAGAGTTATATAAAACTGTATTTTCCTTTTTTTTTCATTTTTCGATTTGCATTAATGGCTACTCTTTGTCTTTTCTGCAGTTTTTTTTGTTTGTAAATAATTAAAAGAATAAATGAATGAGAATGAAAAACATAAAAAAAATGTTACATTAAATTTAAGAAATTTTTGACAATTAGTATGAGAGATTAAAAAATGAAGAGTAGTAAGAGTCTTAATATGTATAAGTTGTAGAATTTAAATATTTGTAACTGAATTTTTTTATAATTATTATTATTATGACACTTTAATGTATGTTTATTGCATTTAATTAATACTTGATGTTTCAATTGAATAATAATAGATAAGAGTTTTTTGTTTTAATTTTTTTAAAACATTTTACTAAATAGTAATTGGTTAATTTTCATCTTTTGTACTAACCTGAAGTGAAAGGTAAATTGGCACTCCTCCTTGACTGAAGATATTGCTTTCTCCTCATCATTGCTTGTCTAAATTGGATAGATCTAAGTGTTTCAAATAATTGTGTTTCTACATTTTCAAAATAAGCATCAAAATCACCTTATGAATCAATTTACAATAAAATAAGGAAGGTGCAATAAAAATTATGTTAAACAAACCAAGCTGCATAATCATATGTTGGAGGCACATATCTTCTTGTCTTCCTTTCTTTGAAAGGATTGCTCTCTGCCTCTTTAATCTAGTAATTTTGGGTATTAACTCTTCCCATCTATCATTACCACTGCAAATTTCTCTACAACAAAGAGAATAAGACATGGTCAAAAAATGATAATCCATTCCAAGTAAATTGTGGAAGCAACACTGTACATGTGGAATAATAATTTGAAAAAGAAGAACACATAAATGTAAATTGTGAAAGCACATTAATTTTAGTTGTGACGGTCAGACAGAACTGTTTAAAAAAGAGGAATACATAAACCTGTGCTACTTGCAATGAGTTCATAATTAAAATATTATTTATAACAAATAAATAGGACTATTGAAAATGATATTGAACAATAGAATGAGAAGAATAAACGGCAAAGTCGAAAATCTTTAGGAAGATACCTGGGACGAATTTTCTACGTTGGCGGTGCCGAATGGTGACGTTGGTCTGAGACCCAAAATCAAGCTCCGGCAGGAAAACTGCAACAGGAGGAATATAGTTTGCCCTGGTTTCTACAATTTATGCAATGCGGCTCCGTCGGGGATGAACATCGCGATGGACAGTTTGTTTTGAGGAAAAAATAATGGCTCATGGGACCGGAAGTGGATGGAGAAAATAGGATCTTGGTAAGGAAGAAGTGCCAAGAGGAAGAGGGTTTAGAGAAGTATGAGAAAGGTAATAAGCTCTTTGGTTTTCAGAGTTTTTTTGAAAAAAGTTAAGTTGTTGGTTTTGTTTTTTGTATTTTTTTATTTGAAAATAAAAGTTGATTTGGCAAGATTTGAGTGATGGATTCTAAAATTTTGCCAAGTAAACAATAGTGCTGACATAGTGTAAGTAGAAGAAGAGAAATAACTTAGAAGTAATGTGGGTAAACCTATGTACCTACTTTTATATATTAAGAATAGATAATGTAAATAGTTATCTAAAAAAATGAATACGATTGAACAACTGCGTGAAATATTTTATACTATCAATGCATTAAAACTAATATATAGTGGCTTCTACTAATGCAACGGTAGTTATAATGATCTCAGTGGACAATCTGATGAAGAAGTGTTCAGTGAAGACAGAGATGTGGAAGATGAAGATACGAAAAATGAAGCAAGGAAGGCATGGAAGATAGGATTTCAATTAAAGCTGGATTGTAGTGAAGAACAAAAAACAATTGAACAGTTGAGAAGAGAAATCAGAGGTAAGAACATAATAGAAGACATTGAGGTCAAGATAAGAAGTAGAGGAAAAAAGAAGCGAGCTACCAGCTAGGTTGGTGTTGTTAACCTTTTAAAATGATTCTGTTTTGGAATTGTACAGGTATTAGGGGAAAAGGAAAAATGGGGTGTATGAAGGAGTTTATTCGAAATTTTTGTCTATGGTTTTTTGGAATGGTAGAAACGAAGTCTTCTATTATATCTGTTAGCTGTGTTAATAAGATGTGGGGTCAAGGAGATTTTGGTTGGGATAAGATAGATGTAACTGGATCTGCGGGGTGTATTCTCTGTGTGTGGGATACGGAAGCTTTTGCTGAAAGTGACAGATTAAAGGTGAGTAGGTGCATTTGTGTATGTGGAAAACTAAAACAATTAGGAATGGATCTAGCAATTATGGTTGTTTATGGTGATCACTCAGTAGTGGGAAGACGAAATTTATGGAAGGAATTGGTAGATGTTAAAAATAGTTGTGGCATGCCATGTATTGTAATAAGGGATTTTAATGAAGTATTGAACACTGAAGAATGGAATAGTGGTAGAGGTAGTGCGGTTGGCATGTCAGAGTTCAAACAATGGATCCAGGATATGAACCTTGTGGATTTACCACTGAATGGAAGAAAATCCACTTGGAGGAGAGGAAGTCAAGCTAGCCATCTCGATAGAATATGTGTAGATCCGAGCTGGATTCAAAATTTTTCAAAATCTACAATAGAGGCGATAAAGTGTTCAAGATCAGATCATGTACCTTTATGTTTGAAGGTGGATTACACTGATTGGAGACCTAAACCTTTCAAGCCATTGGATATATGGTTTTCTCATCCATCATTTATGCCAATGATTGAAAAAGAATGAAACCAGCTCAACAACATACCAATTCAAGAGAAAATGAAACTACTAAAAGGAAGTATTAGAAAATGGAATAGGGAGATTTTTGGAAATGTTGATGACCGAATTAAGAAGTTGGAAGAGGAAATGGCTAGAGTGGATTCGACCTTTGAAAGGAATGCAGAACTAGAATTGAATTTGGCAAGAAGGAAGGCGCTAGAATGTCAACTAGAATTATAGTACAAGAAAAAAGGTGAGTATTGGAGACAAATGTCCAAAGACAAATATATTCGAGAGATAGATAAAAATATGAAATACTTTCATATTGTGGCAACCATTAGAAACAGGAGAAAGCTGGTTTTTGAACTTAGAATTAGAAACAGAGCTATAAGGAATCCTAGGAGAATAAAGCAAAAGGCCAGGAGATTCTATAAAAACTTATATTCACAAAAGGAAGCTCAGGAAATTACCGTTTAAGATGGGTTGTTGAATAAGATATCATGGGAGCAAGCGCAAGAAATGGAGAAAATGCCAACTCTTGATGAAATTAAAGAGGCGGTGTGGAGTTGTGGATCCACTAAGACTCCTGGTCCTGATGGATTTAATATGTTCTTCATCAAGAACATGTGGAATATTATCGGGGTCGAGTTTAGTGAAGCCGTGCTGAACTTTTTCAGAACAAGCTACCTCCCAAAGAATCTCAACATGACATTGGTAACCTTGGCTTCAAAAGTGGATGTGCCTTTAGAGATGAAAGATTACATGCCAATTAGTATGATTGGAAGTATCTACAAAGTCATATAAAAAATTCTGGTCAAGAGAATGAAGGGAGTTATAAATTGTTTGGTGGGGGAGGTTCAATTAGCATTTATTTAGGACAGGCAAATATTGGATGGTGCTCTCATCGCATGTGAAACAGTAGCATGGCTGAAAAAAAATGAAAAATGGAGTAATTGTGAAGCTAGACTTCAAGAAAGCATATGACATGGTAAGATGGTCATTTTTAGATCACATCTTAGAAAAAATGGGGTTTGGAGTAGTTTGGAGAGGATGGATACAAGGACTTCTCAAAACTGCTGCTATGTCAATTATCATCAATGGTTCACCGTCGGATCCTTTTCCGATGAAGAGAGGACTCAGACAAGGTAATCCAATATCACATTTTCTTTTTATATTAGTGGCTAAAGTGTTGAATCAGATGTTAGAGTTAGCAAAGGAAAAATGTTTCATCAAGGGATTGGAGGTGGGTAAAGATAAAATACCACTTTTCTATCTCCAATTTACTAATGATACTATCCTATTTTGTGCGCCGGACAAGGAACCTTGAAGAACCACAAGAGAATTCTGGCATGTTTTGGTATCATGCCAGGATTAATAATCAATTATCAGAAGTCAGTACTTATTCCAATAAATATTTCAGACTCGAAAGTAAGATATCTATCCCAAGAATTGAAATGTCCGGTAAGTTGTCTACCAATGAAGAATTTGAGGATTTAACTACGGACTAATCTGAGAAGAATTGAAACATGAAAATCAGTATTAGATAAAATTGAGAAGAAATTAAGTAAGTGGAAATCAGGCTTATTATCAAGGGCAGGGAGGATAACTATGATAAGAGTGGTGATCAATAACCTACCGCTTTTTTATCTGAGTTTGTTCAAACTACCAAAGACGGTGGCGAAAAAGATCATCTCTCTTCAATCAGACTTTTTTTGGGGTTCCAAAGATAGAAGAAAGAAGATGCCAACAATAAAGTAGTGTGACTTCAAAAATCAAAGGAGTTTGGCGGTTTGGGAGTGGGTGATATCACAATCAAGAATGCGGCATTATTGTTCAAATGGTGGTGGAGGTTTGTAAAGGAAGATAAACCACTATGGAAAAAGATTGTCATCTCTTGTAATAAGGGACATCTGAATAACCATGTGTTGGAGAGTAATTTGCCAAAATCGAATGGACCGTGGAGAGATATTATACAAGTGGTAAATGAAGATAATTTTTTTAAAGAAATACCAATGAAAGGCTTTAGAATATGTGTGGGAAATTGAGGCAAAACAAAATTTTGGGAAGATGTCTGGGTGCGCGAACAGTATCTGAAAAATAAGTTTCCAAGGTTGTATTATATTTCTTTGTAAAAATCTGAGCTGATCTCAAATTGTGGCTTTTGGGATAGTCTATGTTGGAACTGGAACCTTTTATAGAGAAGGCGTTTCTTTGAGTGAGAGAGTAAACACTGTGAGGAATTACACACTATTTTACATAATGTTATCCTTAATGCAGGTACTGAAAATGATACTATCTAGTCTCTTTCTGAGAATGGGTGCTTTTCGGTGAAATCGCTGATTAGTACCGCCATGGGAGAAAAGCTGGGGGTGGCAGAATCAAGACATTTTTTGGCAACATTTGAAGAGGAATGGTACCACCTAGAGTGGAGATGAGGGGATGGTTTGCTTTACTTGGTAAACTAAATACCAAAGAAAGGCTAGCTAGGATTAATATTATAAGTAGAGATGAATCTAAATGTATGCTGTGTAATGTGGATGAAGAGGTTGAGAATCACTTGTTTGTGTAATTTAAATTCATTTACAAGTTGTGGTGTTTAGCTTTAATGTTGGGGGTGTGGTGTGGGTAAGTCCGAGTAGTATTAGAGAGTTTTTTGAAGCTTGGTGTGCACAAAAGGGTATGGCCATGGATTTAGAAAATGGGTTAATCTCTTCTGTACAATTATATGGGTGACATGGAGAATTAGAAATCGTAGAGTCTTTGAGTTGAAAGAAACGAAGGAAGAGGAGGCATGGAAGGAGATAATGAGTCATTGGAAGGAATGGAAAAAGATTCAAAATAAGAGGTTTGTGTGTACAAAAAATCAAGCGAGTCCAACTCTTTCTCTTCGTATACCACAATCGGCTCATAAACTACAGTGGTGGTTATGTATTGAATTTATTCCAGAAAAACAGAGATATACAGTAGTCCAGATATGTTTTGGTACTAATAACAAGTTGCTGGTCATTGTAAGTGAACTAATATGTGCAGGTAACA
Organism: Arachis duranensis; assembly: GCF_000817695.3. Taxonomy (NCBI): domain Eukaryota; kingdom Viridiplantae; phylum Streptophyta; class Magnoliopsida; order Fabales; family Fabaceae; genus Arachis; species Arachis duranensis. The sequence continues at coordinate 86,375,108 of NC_029773.3, read as the reverse complement.
GGTTAATGGCAGTTGTCTATAGTGTTAAAGTTGTTGTACAATTTATTATTGAAGAATCATTAGGACAACTTAAGGAACTTGTAATAAGAACTATAGAAGAAAATATTATCAAATGGCAAAGGGAGGATACTAGGAGTTGCTGGACACAAAACTTTAAAAGAAACAGGCTAAGGAATTTGCTGCAAGAAGTCAGAAACATTGAATTTATATTGACAAAGCCCAAGGAATTTTCTTTGATTGAGAACTGGAGACAAATAGCAAAAGATAGTGATGAATTCTGTGCGAACTGATATAACTAGTAAAGTGAGTTGTATATGATTTAGCAGTTATAATTTTACATATATAATTAGTCTTCTAGTGTCTTGATGGCAATGCCGAAGAGACACTACGGAGATTAATGAAATGGTTATGTGGATTGTTCGAGAAAAATGTTTCTTTAGGTGATTAAATATAATAGGTACTTAAGAGATAGTCTTTTTGAAATTATGAATCATTTGTAATTTGTCTAAACAATCCTCTCTTTTGGATTGAGATCTCTAACAATAATAAAAAAAATAATTATTATGTGTTGCTAAAACTAAATTGCTTTTGTATTATTTAATAATGTTTTTTTAAAAATGTTGCTAAAAAAATATAATTTTAATTTAGTATATATATATATATATATTGCCACAGTTTTATCAGTTTGTACAATAATTAAGAAAAAAGAAATAATTAAGTTTCTAACTTTCTGTCGCAACTACAATCAAGCCTTTTACAAAATTTAATTATAAATAAGTTTTTTACTATTAAAAAAGAGAGAGAAATTGTTTATCAGTCAACAGAAAAATTTATATGTATTGCTTTTCAATGATTAAAGATTTATAAGTATTTAAATTTAGTTAGGAATGAATGTGTTTTCTTAAAAACAATAATTAGAAACTTATTTGTATTTTTTTCTAATATAACATATACTTTTGGCTAATTCTACGGTGTTTATGAGTTGGTGTCTAAATTTTGCCTAACTTATTTTTGTAGTAAATTTTAATTTTTTAAAAATTATTTATTGTTATATCTTTTAGATTAAATATTATTTTTTAACTTTTTTTAGTAAATAGGCAACATCTTTTAGGCACCATAGCATTCACCTATACTTTTATTCTGACGGTTATTTTAGAGCATCATGTAACTTTTCTTTGTTGATTGTTATCAGAATTCAACAAACCTTAAGGAGAAGCGTGGTTGGCATGTTACGATTTTATTTTTCTAAAAGTTCTTGCATTATACAAGTTCTTACGAATCACATACACGCCCTCTGAAAAGCGAGAAGTAAGGTTTGGACGATAACATTAATTAGTGAATAATGTATTGTCTCTTAAAATGGGTGCTCAGCTTTAAAAGTAGTGTAAAATAATGCTCAGTCTCAGAGGTGGTTAACATTACCAATATATAGATGCTCAATCAAAAATTTAATTATTAGGAAAATTTTGAGCTAAGCTACTTATCGAAGGGAGAGACTATATTTTAATTTATCAAACCCCCATTCATGTTAAACATCTTAATCAAGAAGCTTATACTTGCAAATTTTTGTAACAGTGCTGTGTATGTTTTAGTTTATACCATTAAAAAAAATGGTATATATATA